>NW_018408028.1:317224-413459 GCF_002113885.1 Mizuhopecten yessoensis
AACACCGTTTGGCAATGGTACGGTGATCAATTCACTGTAACACCGTTTGGTAGTGGTAAGGGGATCCATTCACTGTAACACCGTTTGGCAGTGGTACGAGGATCCATTCACTTTATCACCGTTTGACAGTGGTACGGGGATCCATTACATGTAACACCGTTTGGTAGTGTTACGGGGATCCATCCACTGTAACACCGTTTGGCAGTGGTACGGGGATCCATTCACTGTAACAACGTTTGGCAGTGGTACGTGGATCCATTACATGTAACACCGTTTGGTAGTGATACGGGGATCAATTCACTGTAACACCGTTTGACAGTGGTACGGGGATCAATTCACTTTAACACCGTTTGGCAGTGGTACGGGGATCCATTAACAGTAACACCGTTTGGCAGTGGTACGGGGATCCCTTCACTTTATCACCGTTTGACAGTGGTACGGGGATCCATTCACTTTATCACCGTTTGGCAGTGATATGGGGATCCATTCACTGTAACAACGTTTGGTAGTGGTACGGGGATCCATTCACTGTAACACCTTTTGGCAGTGGTACGAGGATCCATTCACTTTATCACCGTTTGGCAGTGGTACGGGGATCCATTAACTGTAACAACGTTTGGCAGTGGTACGTGGATCCATTACATGTAACTCCGTTTGGCAGTGGTACGGGGATCCATTCACTGTAACACCTTTTGGCAGTGGTACGAGGATCCATTCACTTTATCACTGTTTGACAGTGGTACGGGGATCCATTACATGTAACACCGTTTGGCAGTGGTACGGGGATCCCTTCACTTTATCACCGTTTGACAGTGGTACGGGGATCCATTCACTTTATCACCGTTTGGCAGTGGTACGGGGATCCATTACATGTAACACCGTTTGGTAGTGGTACGGGGATCAATTCACTGTAACACCGTTTGGCAATGATACGGGGATCAATTTACTGTAACACCGTTTGACAGTGGTACGGGGATCAATTCACTTTAACACCGTTTGGCAGTGGTACGGGGATCCATTAACAGTAACACCGTTTGGCAGTGGTACGGGGATCCATTCACTGTAACAACGTTTGGCAGTGGTACGGGGATCCATTCACTGTAACAACGTTTGGCAGTGGTACGTGGATCCATACACTGTAACACCGTTTAGCAGTGGTACGGGGATCCATACACTGTAACACCTTTTGGCAGTGGTACGGGGATCCATTCACTGTAACACCGTTTGGCAGTGGTACGGGGATCCATTCACTGTAACAACGTTTGGCAGTGGTACGGGGATCCATTCACTGTAACGCCGTTTGGCAGTGGTACGGGGATCCATTCACTTTATCACCGTTTGGCAGTGATATGGGGATCCATTCACTGTAACACCGTTTGGTAGTGGTACGGGGATCCATTCACTGTAACACCGTTTGGCAGTGGTACGGGGATCCATTCACTGTAACACCGTTTGGCAGTGGTACGGGGATCCATTCACTTTATCACCGTTTGGCAGGAATATGGGGATCCATTCACTGTAACACCGTTTGGTAGTGGTACGGGGATCCATTCACTGTAACACCGTTTGGCAGTGGTACGGGGATCCATTCACTGTAACACCGTTTGGTAGTGGTACTGGGATCCATTCACTTTAACACCGTTTGGCAGTGGTACGGGGATCCAATAACAGTAACACCGTTTGGCAGTGGTACGGGGATCCATTCACTGTAACACCGTTTGGCAGTGGTACGGGGATCCCTTCACTTTATCACCGTTTGACAGTGGTACGGGGATCCATTCACTTTATCACCGTTTGGCTGTGGTATGGAGATCCATTAACTGTAACACCGTTTGGCAGTGGTACGAGGATCCGTTAACTGTAACACCGTTTGGCAGTGGTACGGGGATCCATTAACTGTAACACCGTTTGGCAGTGGTACGGGGATCCATTCACTGTAACACCGTTTGGTAGTGGTACGGGGATACATTCACTTTATCACCGTTTGGCAGTGGTACGGGGATCCATTAACAGTAACACCGTTTGACAGTGGTGCGGGGATCCATTCACTGTAACACCATTTCTCCTGTTTTGATACTGAAACGTGTATACACAATGTGACTGACGTAAAATGTTTTGTTTACCTGCTTTTTCGATTTTATTATGACGGTGCTCAATTATATCTTCACTGATGTTATAAACCAAGAACGAACATATATCAACCCAATAGGTAAAACATCTGTTTTAGAGTTACTCCTCTTGTATCACCAAAACGCTTAGGGTATGTGCTTGTATGATGGGAAGATTTAATAAAAAGAAAGAAATAATAAAATAGTTTAATTGGGTCGATATATATATATAACTATAAACGTTTATTTAGCGTTCTTTATTTATTTATTTTCTTTTTTGACAAAGCAAATTATATTTAATCGTCACTGTATGTAACTCACGTTTGCTTGATTCAGGAAAAACCAGATTATCATTATGTACATCATCAAATGATTAACGACCTCTTACATTTCATATGAAAAACTAAACCCGACTTGAATAACTCATATAAATCTGAAACGTGATTTTGTAAATATATATTGCATTCATGATGTTAAAGTGTGTGTTGACATATGCATGTCACTCCAGAATGGAGGCATGACTGACTCCATAGGTCAATACAGTGGTCCACTACACATCCCTGGTCAATAGCGTGGTGTTATTGTTAGAATGATCTTAATCTATTGGCAATCTATAAAACAATATAAACACATCGACTAGACATACTATAACTTAAATGAACTAGTCGTTTAGTCTATTTAAAAAATATCAACTTTACTCGTTTTACACTATGAAACAAGTTGGTCCAGCGTATATTAATCACTTTTGTTGGCCCAGATGGATGCATAGAGACAGTCTGCATTCAATAAACCGGAGTACCCTGTGTGAACGCACATAGTCGGGCAGATGGCTTATTAATACATATTCATATTATTTATAGCTACTCAAAATTTTATCAAATCAACCAGAAGATTTACAAGCAATTTTTAATTCAACCACATAAAGTTATCATGTAAACTTAACTACCCATCCAACCGGGTAAAACTTCATTAGTTACTTTCTTTATCCCTATTATCCTAATATCATGTTCTATCTGTTTCTCTTCACAGTTTCGTATGTACATATTTAGGCTATCACGCAAAGTTATACATGTTTTATCACCAAAGTTTGCTATATATGATGAGAAGGACTATGTATAAGTACAACAGTACTTGTTTCCCAATCATCTGAATGAAATGTCTATGTAATTGCACATGTTTATTACTATAAATAAAATATGGTTTAAACTAAATAAATACCTATTCAGGTTGAACTCAAAAAAATGATGAAACTTAACAAACGGAAAGGCGACTGCGCTAACCACTGCGCTAACCACTGCGCCATCCGACCAACATCCTGTTCGTAGCTCATATTAGTTAAGTCTATTGTCTGCTTTGAAATCAACATGTTGTGTTACTTTTCACGGTACTTACTATTATTTATTCACGTGTGTGTTTCTGTTTGATTCTACATATAACCGATTTTCCCATGCATTATTTTCACATCAACAATTAAACATGATTTAATGTAAAAATCTAACCATAGTCAATGTCACAATACATCAGACATCGGTTCAACTTTAGACCCTCACTCGATTTTAACGTTAACACATTTGAAACTGAAGACAGTTTTATAGTGGCGTTTATAGTCGTTAACATACGGTATCTCGCGAACCAGATCTTTAAACCTGTAGCGTTAAACTGCAAAAGTCGATGAGTGATAATGGGAAGTGTTGGCTACGTACACTCGTAGACTGTTCAACCAAGCTCATCTAATTGACTGAGAAATATTTCGTCTGATTCACTTGTATTAGACTGGTGCCCGTCTCTAGAATATTGAATTATTAAGATTTTTTTTTTAACTCTAATAATTTTGATCACTTGGATGTCTGATTCTAGACTAGTTCTAAACTAGGGGGAGATAAGCTAGAAGTAAAATGCAGCCAGAAAATTCTTCATTAAAACTTAAGGGCTGGTAGCCAGTCTACACTTGTATATTTGTAATAAGTCTTTTTCATTCTTGTGGCTGATGATATATTTGTTCACATGCACATTGTCATTTTTTCTTGCCGAGTATTTACTGAATACAACACAGTTTGAAGATGAACGTGAGGTATACTCATGCGATTACATCTATAAGACTGGTAATTGGTACAGTACGCCAAAACCAATTACACTACCATACACCTGTCTTTCTAGACTCATCGGTGTTGCTAGAGGCCAAAAAGATGGAAATCCAAATCGGTCTAATGTACTTTTACAACAGAAGGGGAAGTGCGTATACCCGTTAGTTATATGAATTTCAAAAATTAGAGGAGCACAGGATGGCTAAATATTAAGTAGATTGCTTATACCGAGTGAAACTTTGGGTTTTTCGGTCACCATCATAATTTGACATAGTTTGACCTACATAAACGTCTGGTTTTAACAACATACGGTGTTGTTGTAGTTGTCGTTGCTGTCGTTGTTATTGTTGTTGTAGTTGTTGTTGCTGTCGTCGCCGTCGCTCTCGTCGTTGTCATCGTTGTTGTTGTTGTTGTTGCTGTCGTCGCCGTCGCCCTCGTCGTTGTCGTCGCTGTTGTTGTTGTAGTTGTTGTTGCTGTCGGCGCCGTCGCCCTCGTCGTTGTCGTTGCTGTCGACGTCGTTGTCGTCGTTGTCGTCGTTGTCGTCGTTGTTGTTGCTGTTGTTGTTGTTGTTGCTGTCGTCGCCGTCGCCCTCGTCGTTGTTGTCGTTGTTGTTGTTGTAGTTGTTGTTGCTGTCGTCGCCGTCGCCCTCGTCGTTGTCGTTGCTGTCGACGTTGTTGTTGGTGGTGGTGGTGTTGTGCAACCTTTGGTGCACTAAAGTTTACAACAGTTGCACCTTTGACTTTTTATGGAGGTTAAATATGTCATTGTGGCTCCTAATTTTCATGTCGTCGTTGTCTATTTGTATTTGTGTCCAGCTTATGTCCCTGTGTATAGACGATGTTTTGTATTATTTCATATTTTATTTAATACCCTTGTGCTGTTAAATGTATATTTTATCATAGGTCTTTCAATAACGCTACCTTAATAGAAATAAAATTACAAAGACTCAAACTAGATATTAGGTAAAGCTAAGTATGACTCTTTCCGACAGTCAAACGTGATATGTTATCCTACTGCATCTCAGTTCATTTGGTAAACAGTGAAGCTCTACATAACTCTGCTCTACATATCTCTGCTCTACATATCTCTGCTCTACATATCTCTGCTCTACACTCTACATATCTCTGCTCTACATATCTCTGCTCTTCATAACTCTGCTCTACATATCTCTGCTCTACATATCTTTGCTCGTGAGTTAAACGTGAAGCTTAATATATATCTGCTTGGATGTTAATAGTGAAGCTTAGTAAATCTCTGCTTGGATGTTAAAAGTGAAGCTTATTAAATCTCTGTTTGGATGTTAAAATTGAAGCTTATTATATCTCTGCTCGTGAGTTAAAAGTGAAGCTTATTATATCTCTGCTTGGATGTTGATAGTGAAGCTTAGTATATCTCTGCTTGGATGTTAAAAGTGAAGCTTATTAAATCTCTGCTTGGATGTTAAAAGTGAAGCTTATTAAATCTCTGCTTGGATGTTAAAAGTGAAGCTTATTAAATCTCTGCTCGTGAGTTAAAAGTGAAGCTTAGTATATATCTCCTTGGATGGTAAAAGTGAAGCTTATTAAATCTCTGCTTGGATGGTAAAAGTGAAGATTAGTAAATTTCTACTTGGATGTTTAAAGTGAAGATTATTAAATTTCTGCTCGTGAGTTAAAAGTGAAGCTTATTATATATCAGTTTGGATGGTAAAAGTGAAGCTTATTTAATCTCTGCTTGGATGTTAATAGTGAAGCTTAGTAAATCTCTACTTGGATGTTTAAAGTGAAGCTTATTATATCTCTGCTTGGATGTTAAAAGTGAAGCTTATTAAATCTCTGCTCGTGAATAAAAAGTGAAGCTTATTATATATCTGCTTGGATGGTAAAAGTGAAGCTTATTAAACCTCTGCTTGGATGTTAAAAGTGAAGCTTAGTATATCTTTGCTTGGATGTTAAAAGTGAAGCTTATTAAATCTCTGCTCGGATATAAAAAGTGAAGCTTATTAAATCTCTACTTGGATTTTAAAAGTGAAGCTTATTAAATCTCTGCTTGGATGGTAAAAGTGAAGCTTATTAAATCTCTTCTTGGATGTTAAAAGTGAAGCTTAGTATATATCTGCTTGGATGGTAAAAGTGAAGCTTATTAAATCTCTACTTGGATGTTAAAAGTGAAGCTTAGTAAATCTCTGCGCGGATATAAAAAGTGAAGCTTATTAAATCTCTACTCGTGAATAAAAAGTGAAGCTTATTATATATCTGCTTGAATGGTAAAAGTGAAGATTATTAAATCTCTGCTTGGATGTTAATAGTGAAGCGTAGTAAATCTCTACTTGGATGTTTAAAGTGAAGCTTATTATATCTCTGCTTGGATGTTAAAAGTGAAGCTTATTAAATCTCTGCTCGTGAATAAAAAGTGAAGCTTATTATATATCTGCTTGGATGGTAAAAGTGAAGATTATTAAATCTCTGCTTGGATGTTAATAGTGAAGCTTAGTAAATCTCTGCTTGGATGTTTAAAGTGAAGCTTATTAAATCTCTTCTTGGATGTTAAAAGTGAAGCTAAGTAAATCTCTGCTCGGATATAAAAAGTGAAGCTTATTAAATCTCTACTTGGATGTTAAAAGTGGAGCTTAGTAAATCTCTGCTCGGATGTTAAAAGTGAAGCTTATTAAATCTCTTCTTGGATGTTAAAAGTGAAGCTTAGTAAATCTCTGCTCGGATATAAAGAGTGAAGCTTATTAAATCTCTGCTCGTGAGTTAAAAGTGAAGCTTAGTAAATCTCTGCTCGGATATAAAGAGTGAAGCTTATTAAATCTCTGCTTGGATGTTTAAAGTGAAGCTTATTAAATCTCTGCTCGGAGGTAAAAAGTGAAGCTTATTAAATCTCTACTTGGATGTTAAAAGTCAAGCTTAGTAAATCTCTGCTAGGATATAAAAAGTGAGGCTTATTAAATCTCTACTTGGATGTTTAAAGTGAAGCTTATTATATCTCTGCTTTGATGGTAAAAGTGAAGCTTATTAAATCTCTGCTCGGATGTTAAAAGTGAAGCTTATTATATCTCTGCTTGGATGGTAAAAGTGAAGCTTATTAAATCTCTGCTCGTGAGTTAAAAGTGAAGCTTATTATAGATCTGCTTGGATGGTAAAAGTGAAGCTTAGTATATCTCTGCTTGGATGTTAAAAGTGAAGCTTAGTAAATCTCTGCTTGGATGTTAGAAGCGAAGCTTAGTATATTTCTGCTCGTGTGTTAGAAAAGAATCTTAGCATATATCTGCTCGGATGTTAAAAGTGAAGCTTAGTGTATATCTCCTACGGTGTTTATAGGAAAACTTAACAAGGCTCTCGACAAGTGATAAAGTAAAATATTATGTTATCTCTGTCAACGCCTCTATTCACCACTAGGAGCACAGTGTAAGGAAACATTTATATGAAAGTGCAGACAGCTAATAACTATGGTGAAAACAATCCAACAAAGCTGTCCTCTTAGCTTGGCCCAAGTGTTGAGAGGGACGATCCTATCTCTACCGTGGTGGTGTACGTGAAGCTTATTGTAGCACTGCCCTTGTGTGAAATTCGAAAACATTTAGCTCTGTCCATGTACTGACAGTCAGGGTAGGTTCCTAAGTCAAATTTTGTATCGGAGATATTTCCAAAATATTGTAAGCTCTAACTAAAAATACACAATGCTGAGGCAATGTAAACATGCATGCATGATGTGTGTTTATTAGCTGACATATATGATTTGTATTAAATCTGTTTCAAAATCTTCAGCTGACGTCAGACGTCTGATCGCACAATCCCCTCATTAATCCACAGTGTTTTGTTGTTATTCTTGTGTATACAACAGTATACACTTGATTTATCCTGGACTATAATTGTTTGGACTAATTGCAACGATAGTTCTAATCATTACCTATCCATCGCATTATTTAATAAACCAAAGCAAAAAAAACAACCAACGAAAGTCATCAATGTTGTAATATTCACTAATTTATTTTTTACACAAAAGTTTAAACAGTTCTGAATCGATGAGCAAAGATACATTCAATGGTTAGAACAACATAAAGAAACCAGTGATTTGTTGGTACAGTAGCCTTGTCTGGATACTTTGTGGGGAGGGGATCATATCATGTATAATCTTGTATAAAATACGAAAAAGAAAGAGAATCACACATCAGTGTATCGCTCCCCCATGTTTGGGATAACCATGGTGAAACGGTGAATGAGTTAGTGATACATTCAAACGTATGTATATTTATATATTTCTAACGCATATATATCTAGATCGATATATATATATATATATATAAATATGCATATATACACTCATTTGCAGGGATCGTGTTTGGGATATTATAGTATGATCTTAATTAAACAAAGATGGAAAAGGAAAGAAAACCACCTTGCTCTAGTGAATTGTTCTCAACTATGGTAAGAATATATCTTAGGTAAATCTGCCCCGTTTTTTACTTCAAAGAACACAAACTCTACGTGCTATGGATTATAAGAAACTAGTTGACTAACACCTAATCCTACATTGGAAGATCCATCACCATGAGCTACCTATAAGGGGCGCTGGAGAAGGTGACTCGAAGATCCATCACCATGAGCTACCTATAGGGGACGCTGGAGAAGGTGACTCGAAGATCTATCACCATGAGCTACCTATAGGGGGCACTGGAGAAGGTGACTCGAAGATCTATCATCATGAGCTACCTATAGGGGGCGCTGGAGAAGGTGACTCGAAGATCTATCACCATGAGCTACCTATAGGGGGCGCTGGAGAAGTTGACGTTTAATGTGCCACCATGAGCTACCTATAGGGGGCGCTGGAGAAGGTGACTCGAAGATCTATCACCATGAGCTACCTATAGGGGGCACTGGAGAAGGTGACTCGAAGATCTGTCATCATGAGCTACCTATAGGGGGCGCTGGAGAAGGTGACGTTTAATGTGCCAGTTTGCTCCTTTCAGTAGTCTATCCGATTAAAATAAATTATATATCTAATTCAATGTAAAGACCTTTAAGACTACTGACTAGCGATCTGGTATTCAAAAGATATGAAAAATGCATTCAATTGTTTGTCAAAGGGAATATCTGTAGCGAAATGTTCACATCATCCTCAGACCAGATTACTACTTAAACTTCAATATTACTGTTTAAATTTGCTAACTGTATCAACCCCTACAGAACAGAAACCCGGAAGTGACGTATCACGTGAGTAACTTGTAACTATCCTTCTATATATGGAGTGAACCACTCAAATCTTACTCAACATGTTTTATGTATTTTCCAACGAAGATGTCCTATTTTTGTTTGCTTAAAAAAAACACCACATTTCTTGAGTATTGTTACTGTCTTTCTTAAATTGTTTTTTTTATATATATTTTCATCTCATTAGCATATCTCTTGAAGGAAACTGAAATATTTTTATTATCCAATACGCTATTATTAATACCATATTTCGAACAGTAGGGAAATCGACTTGTAATCTAGAATGTTTGCCTTTTATTTAGAATGTTTGTCTGGTAGCTAGAATGTGTATTTGATACCTATTATGTGTGTCTATTACATGGTTTGTTTATTTGATACCTAGAATGTGTGTCTGTTACGTGTATGTAATGTGTATTTGCTACCTAGTTTAGTTTATGATAAAATTTCTCCTAAACAAAGCAATCGGAAAATAAATAAAATACTTTGAAAAATAAGGCATCTACCTATAATTCTTGTGACGTCATAACGACAATGACGTTTTGGCGAGAAAAATATTCTATTAACATTTAATTCTTTCTATTGACACGCCCCACTTTTCAAATGAAGATCACATATTGAAAAATTCGAATTTAGGATGCATGAAATTAAATTTAAATATATAAAACATATTTTAATCAGTTTCTCTACGTGTAGATGTGCCCTATGTTTGCGTTTACTAAGTGTTTTTTCTCTCTGAAAAAATATTTTGGTTCTTTAACTATATATAACAAGATTTGAACGCTAGGTGTCGTATCATTTAATAAATATGTGACGATAATCGCGGTTAAATAGTTACAATGGACAAACAGAAACATTTTCGGACATAGAATATTGTCAATACTGGGTTATTTTTGCGGGAAAGATATTTTTGCTATAGTACTATTTTCGTGGTAGTGTTATTTTCATAGCGTAATTTATGCAGTAGTGGTATTTTTAATGGCAGTTGTTTCACTCGGAAGTGTTTTTTTCGCGGCAAAGTTATATTCGCGGTAGCGTTATTTTCGTAGTATGAGAAACTCTTAAATCGAGACCACAACGAGAATTCTATTCAGGTAATAATTCATAACCTTCAATCTCAAAGAGTTAATTCAACTCAACATAGCATGAATAAGTATTTTAGATAAAAATCGCAAAAATACCAACGCTCGAAATATAATCTATATAGAGTATATGTAGAACGTCTGGAACAATTATGTTATTTGCTATTAAGTTTATAACGCATTTAAACTTACCGGTCAAAAAGATCTTATCAAGAATAACATATTTTTAAAATCATTGAAATATTATCCTAAGTATGGGATAGATTAAACATGAATTTGGGAATAGTAAAAAACACGGATTGGGGAAGTCTAAAACAGAGATATCAAAGAAACCTTAATTGTAATTAATTGTAAGTAACTATGAGAACTTGATTGTCCACTATACGTTGTTAACGGTCATGGTGTGGGGGAGTAATATCTGTACAGGTAAAATGCATTTTCCAAGGTCAAACGTCAATGTTTCTTTAAAGGTTCATGATATAATAAAATAAAAAACCAAAGCATGTTGGACGAAGAGATCTGGACAGTAACACATAGGTAGTTTTCAATATAAATATTCATAAGTATATTGAAATATAGAAGAACATCTCATCTCGAATTAATTAATTCTCATTAAAACACATTAGGTACACCTCCTTAGCCGGACATTAAACAAACGGAAACAAAGTAAAAATCCAGATTATGAATTATTTAAAGTATTTATACATAAATCAGTCCGTTTACTTAGAAACGAACGGTGTGACAGACGTTTCAGTTAATAACAGCTTGTTCTACAAAAACAGCTAAAATAAAAAAAAACTAAGGTGCCGATGATGGGTTTAATAACAAATCGATCCACACTTTTCTCCCTTATGAAATCTTCACACAAATTCCTGGGACCTGATATTAAGAGCCTCGTGTCAGATTCAAAGGAGGCACACAGAAACAGTTCAACCCTTCCTATCGTGACAGGCATACACGTTATAGGTTTTTATTTCAAGTTGCGTTAAGGTTGTACAAGAAATATTAAACGCATCTTACAAGTTTAAACCCAGTTTGTTTGCTAATTGTACCTGCGCACGGTGTTTTTAATACCAAGTCCCTAGCATTACACTTTTATAGTATTATACCGATATATTATGTATATATACACAGGAATGAGATAAGTGTAAGTCTGGTAAGGAAATGTTTCACCAATAAACATACGATGTGCTCGTACACTACACGCGCAGTCCTGACACGTGCATGACCTTATGTTACGTCTCCACTAGTATATTTATATGTATGCAGCATCATCATCATACTTGGGCTTTTATGTCAATAGTAAACTATATAAATATGTATGCACAACGTGCAAAGTACAATTCCAGTAATACATATTTGGACAGAATAACTACGTTTACTGATTGCACGTGATAAGAAATGTCTTAAGACACAAAATAAAGTGCACATGTTTTCCATCACAGAATAGCAGAAAAATATCTGTGAAAGTGGTTCAACGGTTCAATATCGGGGGTATATATTCAAACTTTGAAAAAAATCATAATATTTAATAGATGTTCCCGTTGTGTGACGAAATATATAGATATATATTCATACTGAAATCTTATTGCGAAACAAACCATTACTTGTCAGGAAATGTCTACCGTATGAAACTACCGATACAAGATGACGTTATAGCATGATCGATCACATGACATGTTTTGCGTCACAATGACGTCACTGATATGATGGCGTCATCTACCACCCCTCTATATTACATCAAACGTACATATGCAAACGCATATGAGAATGATCAATAATCTATTTACAAAACATGAAATTCAGAATAAAAGTCAAAAACGTATATGTAATATAATATCTAAATTAAAAATATCGATGTATTTCCTTGTGGAGTGGAGGTGATAAGACTTACAGGTGTGCAATGATGAAAAATAAATGCATTCGATCGAATATTATGTTATTTTTAGATAAAGAAAGTTAAGCCTTAAGATACTTTAGTTCAAAAGTTTAAATTTTATACTGACTTACAGTGCATGAGGGGGCTAGCAATGACGCTTATTTCTAATTTAAAAAATCACTTTATTTTTGTAAAAACAACTAAGTTTCTCAGCAATCAAATATAAAAAATACAACTTAAATATAACTGAAGATGGGTTACCACTGGTCTTGTGTAATATTGTACCTGTGTAAAAACTGAAACAGAATGCTTATTTCCTTCAGTATAAAGGAAGTCGTGTTCTTGCCTGAAGTACCACTAGTGAAATTAAAATTAAAATAGTTTGACCTATTGGTCGAGATGTACATCCGTAGATACGTCACATATTAGAACTATTTATCAAATTTGTTCCTTTTATCGTCTATCATTCAATGAAACAAACTTCAGAAAGAAATTAATGTATCAGATACTGAAATAATCCACTTCCTTTTACTAGACTAATGGCGGTAGATTTGTATTGTTACATTTTTCTTTAGATGACTTTGCGATCAACAATTGTTTACCGTCATATTCTGGTCTATCTGAACAGTCAATTTTGATTCTTTGCGTTAAACATGATTAGTTTTCAGGCAGATATATATATCTTGTTAAGTTGTTATTCTTTGTCAATGGTAGGTTTAATAGTCTGCATGTGTAAAGCTATGATATGCACAGGTTTGTCATTCATGGCATTATAACTGTTGTTTTTCTCACTCCTGTCGTCCGTTGGGAGCACTTTCAATGCTCAAACTGACGTATGACCATACTACTATCCGAATGTCTAAGTCATGATTCCAGTCCATGCTTAATTTCGTTTATCTTTTTCTGTAATGCTACCGATACCCTTGCCGTCAAATAGGCGTACGTTGTCGATTGGTCGGCTATTGATCATGGGTTTTTGACAACATTGTTTGAAAATCGAGAATATATTATAAAACCGTTTCAAATTACAGAAAACCAGCGGAACCCATCCTCAATGTTATTTTCCTTACGATTACATAAGGGAAGCATTCATTCATGCAACTGTTTTTTCGAAAAGAAACAACTTAATAAATTATATATTATGTCTTTTGAAACAATATCCTAAACTTTGCAATATTTGTCTTCAGTGGAATAAAATCTCTACACAACATAAACATAATCTTTATGTCTCAAAATACATGGAGTATTACTAAAAGTTCTTTATAATACAAACTGTACTGTCAAATAAGCCTAATGAGGGACTGTTATAGATATTTTCCTTTGCAAATCTATTTACGACAACATTCTTAGCCTGTTATCACATTTCCTAGAATATAAATTTAGAATTAACCTAGGAATGCAGCATACAGTTTCTATCCATTTAGGATTAACCTAGGAATGCAGCATACAGTTTCTATCCATTTAGGATTAACCTAGGAATGCAGCATACAGTTTCTATCCATTTAGGATTAACCTAGGAATGCAGCATACAGTTTCTATCCATTTAGGATTAACCTAGGAATGCAGCATACAGTTTCTATCCATTTAGGATTAACCTAGGAATGCAGCATACAGTTTCTATCCATTTAGGATTAACCTAGGAATGCAGCATACAGTTTCTATCCATTTAGGATTAACCTAGGAATGCAGCATACAGTTTCTATCCATTTAGGATTAACCTAGGAATGCAGCATACAGTTTCTATCCATTTAGGATTAACCTAGGAATGCAGCATACAGTTTCTATCCATTTAGGATTAACCTAGGAATGCAGCATACAGTTTCTATCCATTTAGGATTAACCTAGGAAAGCAGCATACAGTTTCTATCCATTTAGAATTAACCTAGGACTACAGCATACAGTTTCTATCCATTTAGGATTAACCTAGGAATGCAGCATACAGTTTCTATCCATTTAGGATTAACCTAGGAATGCAGCATACAGTTTCTATCCATTTAGGATTAACCTAGGAATGCAGCATACAGTTTCTATCCATTTAGGATTAACCTAGGAATGCAGCATACAGTTTCTATCCATTTAGGATTAACCTAGGAATGCAGCATACAGTTTCTATCCATTTAGGATTAACCTAGGAATGCAGCATACAGTTTCTATCCATTTAGGATTAAAATGCAGGTTCAACACGTTCATGTTGGTTTGTAATCATGATGCTTTCAAAATGATTCTATGAAATTAACAGGCAACTCCTCTCAATACCATCGGAAAAAGAGCGGAACTTCCAGTCGAAATTTGGTCTTGAAGTAATGATATAATTGGACCCTGAAAGAACGACGGACACACCTGAACAATGGTCCTTTTTGGAAATTATTCACGCGCCTGAGTTCTACTATTTTGATATCTAAAAAGCAAATAAATGAAGTGCATGTTCACAAGGCATAAACTGTGTGTATTATTGGTATATTTTCTTGATTATACAATTGATCAATGTAAACTGACTACATAAAGCTCTATAAGTGTAGTCAGCTTTTCAATTTCAACCATTTCAATAAATGGAGACCTACATTAGACTTTTATAAACGTACTTTTAAATCATTTATAATTCCTAAGTGAGCAAACGGAGGTGTGGGTAATTATAACGAATCTTTAGCAATACTCCAGTATACAGATGATTACAGAAATGGTTTTCATATATAATCTATTGAATTTATCACAACAATGTCAGGTTCTCGAACTTTAAAAAGGACCCAAAAGGATCGAGTGAAGCACAGTGTCAGGTATCGTACTGAAATGTAACGTATGCACATAATGTCATTTACCATCATTAACTTTAAAACACAAAGCACATTCATTCCAAAGAAAAGTTTTGATGAATTTATCGTCCATATACACTTCATAGCAAAACCTGGTGCGAAATGGAAATAGTTCGTCTTGTTGCTTAGAGTAACGGGAACTTTCTTTATAATATATTTAGATACATTTTCAATCATACATATTTTCCTTTAAACGATCAACGTTATATACAAAAATCGTCACAGAATATAACTTTCAATAAAAAGGCTACATCAAAATGATAAATGTTCACACTAGTTTCATCGTTAAAATATGAAGTAAATCTGTTCAACAACGGATAAAGCTGAAAGGTTTTGATAGACTTCATGGTAAATAATCTCTCTCGCCCTATTAACCAAAACAATATCGTTTGGGATATCAACATGAAAACTTAACAGATGTCATACAATAATTAACTTACAACGTAGCCAATTAGTGGGCTGTAACAGTATTAATTAAACAAACAAATCAGTATTGCTCAAAATATGTAAATGACTAACTTAATATGCTTATACTCTAATTACTAAGAAACACACCGAAAAGCAGCTTTCCACGTTTGTCTCTACTTTGAAATAAGTCTCTTTATAACAGAATGGTTAGAAGTTGGATGTTTATTTCACAATTTCGCCGCAAACGAGAAACAAAGCAATTTTAGATTCGACTTTAAACAAATTTTAAACTCTTTGAACCAAAAAATAAACAACAAAGATTTGAGTTATCGACATCACTGCTTACAAACTACTTTCATGTAATAAGATTGACATGCAAAATTCATACAGCTATATTTAGGAACTCCATTCCCAAATTCTTTTTTATAAAGCTTAAAATAATTTGGTGTTTTCGATTTTAATTAAATCTAAGTGTTCGTGAAGTTAATTGCTAGTAAACCTCGTAGAGGAGCACGAGATCAAAATACAACATTCCAAATCTAGGGATTTTAACCAATCAAATTGACGCAGGTCATCACTTACATTTCACCATCTCTTTTGTCATTTAATGGGTGCAGAGTGATAATCGGGGGGCAACTGTGATTAGTACGCTTAAAGGTTGTGTTGATTAAAAACTGAAATATTGTTTATGCAATCGTTTGGCTAATAAGAAAACATTAGAAGTAGTACTTACTGTTATTGCTGTGTTAACGTAACAACAGTTTACTTCAAACTTGCGGTTTAACATAAAAGTATGTGAACCCCTCAAAAACGTTCATGATAAACCGCAAATTAAAAGTTTACCCCGTTTTGTTAACAAATTTATCAAGATCAAAATAACTACTAAAAGCACTGGTATTTGTCTGGTTTTACTTATATTCTAATAATGCACAAAAAGCAATTCATAATCATTTAAATTAAACATTTGCGTTATCGATTCTCATAATGAAAATCAATTGCGTTCATGAAACGTATTCGTTGGAGAACAAAACGAGATGCATTGGTTATACACAGATGATTAATCACAAAAAATATACAAAATATCAAAAATTGTTCAGCGAGAAGTGGTTCAATTGTTGATGACAATAGTTTTAATATTATAAACTTTTACCAACGTAGCAAGAGTAATTAGGTGAAAGCCAAATTGCATAAAGCTTCCAAGTGTTATGTTGCCTTTAGCATAAATAATCCTAGACATGTTTGGAATTTACTTATTTTATGTAGACAATATCAATATTTAAAAAATCTTCGTAGGAAAATTTTAATTCCAGGTACTGGCCATAGAACAACAGTCTGTTCTTAATGAGTAAACTGAAAAAGCAATCGTTGTTCATCAGACAAAAATGTCTTTCATTTCTCAGAGAGATATCTTAAATAAACATTCTCCTATTCGGTCACAGTGACTTGATTCTGTGGTATCCGTTGATCTGTACATTATATACCTAAAACGAAAGTACCTCTTTACGCAACATGATGCAGCGGCAACTAAATAAATTTGAAATCATGTCAAATAATTCCGTTACAATAAGACCCTTATTATACAAACTTGTTTTCTATACTCTTGTAGGACGTCAGAACATTTGAACATTTAAATTACTAATCATTAAACACTCTTCTATTATCAAAAAGGAAAAACAACAGTTGTACAAGGTCCCTTTGAGAAATTAATTATTCTTAGTGTAAAAGTCAAGTTGTACATCTATATTACAGAATTACAGAATATGCATAGTAAAGTATGAAAATGCTTTAATAGATGTGTTTATCTAACGAGTTCCAAAAACTCATTTAAATTTTTGACTGTTCGGGGGTAATTGTTTTAATTTTGAAGTGAAAGCGTATGAAAATGTCAATCAGATATTGGTTAGTAATGCAACCAATCGTTCCAGCAATAATGTGTTTACTATTGTGATATTGTTAATTAAATGGTTAAGATTGACACCCAGACATACTCGGCCACACTCCAACACACAAAGATGTTTATGATCATACGACAAAGTACACAAACTCAGAAAACCATGTCAAATACTAAAACGTATCAAACCACACTCAATTAACGCCACGCCATTTAGAACCGAATGTTCAAGGTCTGAGCAGGTAGACAGTTGAGTATTATTGTGTAATTGACATTATTCAGTTGAAAGGTAATATCATTAATATTTATTTTCTTTCAAACGTTTTAGAATTGATTTCTAACTACAAAAAAATAAACATAAGCAGATTCGGTTACTTCATATATGGCCTTGAATCTGAAGTAGGATTTTGAACACCAGATTAAGAAATAACAAGATATATTTGATAAAGAAATGTACTCATAGACTCATAACCATTCATTTTGCCACTGATATTCTTTAAAAAAGAAGATTGAAATGAAATCACAGTCCAAACGGGAATGAATATCAAACTATGTCTGTTGCTCAGGCTTACATGTGGTGTGTGAATAACATTAATTGAAGTTTCACATAACATTGTCATATTAAGGAGGTAAGCTACTTCCATTGATTCTGATGTAAATACTGTCTTCATTGTGTACAATTTAACACTGCTTGTAGGAGAATAACTAGACTGCTTTTGTTAGTGTTCAGTTATGGACACACAGTAAACAGACCCATGTGCCTGTGGGGAGGATATTATCTTTCAGTGCCGATCTAAGCGTAGATTTTTGCGAGTACACGTTCAGAATTATGGACGATCCAAGGGTCAGTGCATTAATTCTCAGGCGTTGTCATATAATTGACGTTCTTAGTACTATGCCATAAAGTTTATAATGTTTAAATATATGTATATCGGGGACGTTGTCACAGCAACGGAATGATTGACAGTAGGAGGTTACCACACAGCATAACGGCATGTCGTCCGGAGGAAGTAACACCACAGTATAACGGCATGTCGTCCGGAGGTGATGGAAGGTAGAAAGTAACACCACAGTATATCGGTATGTCGTCCGGAGGTGATGGAAGGTAGAAAGTAACACCACAGTATAACGGTATGTCGTTCGGAGGTGATGGAAGGTAGAACGTAACACCACAGTATAACGGTATGTCGTTCGGAAGTGAGCAGTAAGGATGCGATATATATATAGTTAAGTCGTGACTGATATTTGAATATGCATATTGGCAAAACGATGTATGTGTTGGTTTCACTGACGTAATAACGAGTGACAAACCTGTACAACACTGCTATACTGAGCTGTGAATGGGTGACGTAGTCATAAAAAAGGAAATAATCATGATTAAAAAAGACTCTGTGTAGAGTCTGCTGTGTGCTAGACCAAGCATAGTCTGCTGTATGCTAGACCAAGCATAGTCTGCTGTGTGCTAGACCAAGCATACATTTCTCAGGAGGAAACATCCAAAAGGAAAGTCCAGTAGGCCACACTACACGGGCAGTAGTTTATCGGTCTACTTAGTCCACAGCCTGATTGTGTGGTTGGTAATACAGGCTTGACACTAATCTGTCCATCAGTGGCTAAATGTTTCCAAAACTCGTTGCTTTCTCAGTGTAACTTCATTGCATTGAAACGTCTGCCATCACGAATAACGGACTTGATTTGTTTCGCTTCAATCGAGCAACATTCAAACCTTCCACCGAGGGTCAGTTATGTCTGTTGCAGAGTCAAGGACACTGGTTCCTGGATTAATCATTTCCTCAAAGTGGAGGCCTCATACATTTAGTTCATTTCTATGGTAACGCAAGATATGTGGTTTCGAATGTACATTACGAAATATCAAATCAACGTTCCATAGAAATATTATCTTTCATTTTGTTGCACATTTGTGGCACGTTTCGTTTTCAAACGGTTTAGACAGTGACTTACATGTCTGCGTGCAGGGTCAGTGTCACGCGCACACCGCCGAAGGACATGCGCACTGCTAAAGGTTCATGGGCGATATTACAGGGATGCACGTGCGTTTTATTATAATACAACGTTCACTCACTTGTCTGCATTTTATGCGACACTGCCATCAAGCATAACCACTGCTATGTAAACAGTTGATATTATAACTTCCTGTAAAGCATTTCCACTTCCTCTACGCATGTGCACTGCTGTTGTGCGCCCAGTTGCCGCTACTCGTGCTGGTCCACAGTGGTTACGTGTTCACGGCTACGAGGTTGTTTGTGGTGGGAGGAGTAGAGGAGGGAGAATGGTTGGCTGATCGTTGTTCAATGCTTGTATTGTTTGCTGTCGTTCCGCCAGAGGGCGCCTTACCCACATCAGCGCCGTCTCCTCGTATACTTTTGAGTAAGTCTGAAGAAAAGAAAACAAGTTTATTTAAAGTTGAGAAAAATGCATTAATTTTTTATGTACTTTTATACATGATAATATTGTCCCGATGAACACGTTTATAAGAAACGATTGTAAGTTGTCAATTAAACGTCGTTTGAAAATTTTACTGAAGAAATTCAAGTACTAGCTTTATATTAATCACATCACTAGCATCGATAACGGTTTTTGTTTTCTTCTTACATAATACATCTCCAGCACAAACGCAGGCATACACACATAGGGAGATATTAGCAAGGTGGCATAGGACTAGAAATTATAAGGCAGCTTCTGCGAATTCCTCATATATTTTTTTATTGATTAATGTATATGCTAATTGTATTAATTGTTTATCTTTGTACTGTAAAGTGCTTTAACGTGTTTTATGTTAGCTAGATAGGGCGCTGTATCAAAAGTTGTATATTTTTTTTTTATATATTCTTCAGTTTTACTTAATATTTCACAAAGCTTGGAAAAATAACAAGAGAAAACAAAAATGTCAACAAAATACAATTCGAGCTCAATATCGATAAAACGATATGAACTAAGGTAAGATTTACATGACAGCAGTACAAAGAGAATACGACCAGGTGTAACACATTTGCTTCATCAACGACATCCTATCTAGGTTAAATCCAAGTAAAAGCGGAATCACAAATGATCGCTTGTTCATGTAAGCCTAGATGTAACCGTTTTGTCAACAAAACCGTAACTCGAACTCAAAATCGATTAACAAGAGCAACATTTGAACAAACAATAGGTTAATATTGGTCCTGCAATTTACAATTTAAATAAAGCCCCTGATGATCATGCCATTCATGCAGAGAAAATGACTGTAGTACCTCTGAGTCTGGAGAAGAAGATTTTTGAAATATTGGTTAATTTTCCCTTTGGGGCCCCGTCCTGGCACCTAGGGTTGGGGTGGGAATCCCAATTTTACATTTTAAAACCATCTTCCTCCAAGGATAATTCTCACCAAGTAAGAATAATTTCCTACAGAAAATTGTCAAAATATACCCAAAGATGTTGTTTCCCTATATAAACTATAGTAAACTTTACCCCCTACCCAAGGGAGAACGGATAGCTTGGGGGTCCTGCAATTTATAATTTAAATAGAGCCCCTGATGATCTTTCTATCCATGCAGAGAAAATGACTGTAGTACCTCTGAATCTGGAGAAGAAGATTTTTGAAACATTGGTTAATTTTCCCTTTGGAGCCCCACCCTGGCCCCTAGGGTTGGGTAGAAATCCCATTTCTACAATTTAAAACTATTTAAAACCGTGTTGTTTCCCTATATAAACTATAGTAAACGTTACCCCCTTCCCAAGGGAGGACGAATAATTCACTCGGGGGTCCTGTAATTTACAATTTAAAAAAAGCCCCTGATGATCTTTCCATCCATGAAGATAAATTGACTGTAGTACCTCTGAATCTGAAGAAGAAGATATTTGAAATATTAATTTTCCCTTTTGGGCCCCACCCTGGCCACAGGGGTTTGGGTAGGATTCCCAATTACAATTATTTAGCCTTATCTACCAAGGATGATTCTGACCAAGTTTGAAAACATTCCATCCACTGGTTCTTGAGAAAAAGCTGAACATGTAAAATGTTTACGCATGACGGACGACGACGGACGGAAAGTGATCGGGATAGAGTAGGGTTATCCCCATTCTAGTTGATATAAGCCAAAACCACAAAAAAGACACCACGGTTTTGGGAAATTTTTGAGGTTTTCTTCAAATTCTGGATCACTACATCATAAACATTCAAAGTGAGACGGTATTACATTGGCATTTCGTGTGTCACACCCAACGTTTAAGCAAAATTGAGACCCTTTGGATCAAGGATGCTCCAGACTAAATAAGGATAAAATCCCTTAATCCCTATGGAAAAAGAAGGATTTTAAAGGTTTTACCTCTATTTATCCTATTGGGCCCCGCTCATCTGCCCCAAAGGGGGGCCACTATTGGCACCCACCGTTCATACAAAATTGAGAGCTGGCCCAATGATGCTCCGGACCAAATTTAGTTAAAATCCACTAAGCCGTTCAGGACAAGTAGCGTTTTAAAGGAAAATGTTTTATAAGCTCACTTGCCCTGCATCATCGGTGTACAACAAACAATCAAATTTAGTCCAATGAAAATTAAACAATACAACAGGTACAGTAGAGTACACCATCATGTTACGGTTTGAGGAAACTAAATATGCGGGCAATGTCTAACAGCATTAATTTTTCATTGATTAGGCAACAACACAGTTGTTTCAGGCATGCAATCTCAAGTAACAGTCGATTTGGTCGGTACCTGCTACTGTACACAGTGACTTTTGTTAAAGGGTACATGTAACCTTACATATTATACCTGTGATATGTACTAGATATAAGGGTACATGTTACCTTACATATTATACCTGTGATATGTGTTAGAGTTAAGGGTATATGTAACCTTACACATTATACATGTGATTTGTGTTAGAGTTAAGGGTACATGTAACCTTACACATTATACCTGTGATGTGTGTTAGAGTTAAGGGTACATGTAACCTTACACATTATACCTGTGATTTGTGTAAGAGTTAAGGGTACATGTAACCTTACACATTATACTTGTGATGTGTGTTAGAGTTAAGGGTATAGTCTAGTATGTAACAGTGACTTTCTACGTTAAAATTAAGACCCTTTGAGAAGCATCATTTTCTAACATTTGATTTGAACAAAACTACATATTTAGCTCATGCTATCCGCATATATCAAAGAACAAAACCTTCGATATTTACCATACTTGAGTTAAAAACCTTCGGAATGTTTCAGAATATCGCCTTAATGGACCTTTATTGGGCCTTTAAGAGGTTAAGCCTGACCAAATAAACATGTAACACCTGTACTTGCTGATTCAGAATATAAGGCGGGTCTTACATATATATGAAAATAATTTCAAAGTATAAGACATGTTTTTACAACTGTTGGCACCTTTGCAAGCCCCCTTCCGCCCCCTAGACATCAGATTCCCATTCTGAACAAAAGATAATTATACACGTTGACCATTGTACTTATGGAATATCTAGTCTATAGTTATAATTGTTTAAGTTGGACATTTGTGTGTCGGATAAAATTACTCACTTTTTTTCTCTGTGGTAGGTGATATTGAGGGTATCGTCGTTGGAACTGAATTTGGTAAAGCGTTGCTATTGGTAACAACATTAGAATTTGCATTAAGATTAGCACTCGGTGCCATAATGAGGCTGGACAAAGCCGTGGTAGCTCCCCCGGTATCTGTCAACGAAAAACAGGCCAATCAGAATCAAGTATATACTACAGAGTATTGCATAAGCACACTGTTTCTATTTATACATTAAATTGCATTATATAGCAAAAATATGCACATTTTGAGAAAATCGGTTTTTGGTTATAATAAGGAAATGGTAATATATTTGACTATGCAAACGCATTTGGGTGGATATATATGTTTTTTTTTAATAAGGTAAAACTATGGGGTTTGTTCTGCAAAATATTTATATTTATTGCTATATAATGCTGATTTATTTCCTCACAGTGGTGTGTTTACAAATTGATACATGTGAAAGACGTCTGCCCCTAACCTGATATGTTTAAACAGACTGTTGATATATCAGTAGTGTTTAAAGCGCGCATTTCTTATTATACTCACGTTCAGGAAAGGTATAATTACAAGAACGCTAAAAAAGAGATTCGCTGAAATGAAATATATTTGAAATGAACACCCTAATCAGAACCCCACAATTACTGGAATTTCCTAATGAAGCAAGCATATTGACAAAGTATAAATGGTTCACTTGGTAAATCCGTGACAAAATTTTCAGCAAAATCGTCAAGAAAGCAATTATCACTGTCAAATTCTACGAATAAAGATAACCAACGTACAACACGTGTTATCTTTAACCTTATGTTATCCAATATTTTATAAAACTTTGGATATCATAAATATTTTTTTATACAAAATGATGTGCAATCCAAGTTAGCAATTGTCCCGTTTTGCTTCATACGAAAATGTCCCTAAAACACAACAAAAACATTGCAGAACAGTGATAGTGGGATATAGGAAGTTATGTATATATAAGATATGCTATATACAGAAAAATAGAGGCGTTCTGTAATACTTAACACAGATGACTAGCTATTTCTATAGAAACATTGGAATGATACATCTGAGCGTCTCTACAATTCATAATAGTGTATAACCATGTGTTTACGTTCCGAAGGTAGGGCCTGAGTACTGACAGGTAAAATATCGTGTCGCAGCTTTAGATTTATACAGAATTAACTCATTCCGACATTCACTCCTGTATTGAAACGATGGAGTATGCTTTACTTTAATTTGGAGCAGTCCAAGTTCGTCGTTAGAAGTGATGGGATGAAGAGAGCTCATCAATTCATTCAAATGATTCCATGTCCAATGTTTAAAGTTCGAGATGTACTGGCCAGAGTTAATCTCTTTTTTTATATCAAAAACTATTTTGATATTCACTTCACTAACTATCAAAATCTACAAATTATTAGTATATTTCGTTTACTTGTAATTCAACCACAATGTTTTATAATTAAACGCAGCCAAAATATATCGTTTAATTTGTAAATCTTCTACAATTCTTTATATTTTTAGATCTGTCATATAAATAGTTTACCCTTTCATGATCAGCCAGAAAATATTAATATCATAGCAAACGTTACTATACAGAGTTAACATCGCGGTTGAATTTCAAACCAGCAAAATACAAACAGTGTCAGAAGTTTATCCATACTCACTGATTCAATCAGTTAATGTAAAATTCAAGTTGTTAGAATCCAATTCACATTAATAGAGTGAAGTTCAAGTTAAACGAGTCTTACTCAATTCATTAGTGTCCAATTCAAATGTGTAAAGTCATATTCAAATCATTAGTGTCTAATTCAATAAATTAGTTTCATATTCACAGTCCCATTTGATGAGTAATGCAATATAGTACTGGATTATAATTATCACTTTTGCACAAACCACGGGTTCCAATGACATTCACGTACAAAAAGATGTGCACAAATGGTCACAAACTGCATTCATATACAACAAAGTACATCCTGACACCGTTCATAAACATATATACTTCCGGTCGAACCGCTAGATACTAGTAGGCTATGTAATACAGGTATTACGAGTATTACGGAGAAACTTACTGCAGGGAGAAATCACAATGCACAAGGTATCACACACATATATATATATATATTAACGATAAGTAAAACAACATGCAGGGGCGTTATACACTATTGCCCCTTCGTGGGGGGTATTGGGAGTAATGACTTGCGCCACACAGCGTACATTGAACTATATAATGATTATGAAGCAAGGCACTAAATTGCTGAAAAGAACGAGGTTTCGGACAAGAAATACTTTTCACACGAACACGTTCAAAAAATTAGCAAAATTGAATTTCCAATGGATATATAACCTTAAGGACGTGTTTTCACGAAACATTCATTCATACGAACAGAAATTCGTGAATTCACGACGTCATATGTTCAAAAGACCAATAATGTTGAAGTGAATTTGTGATCATTAAAGGATAAGTTCAGCAGATCGATATCAACATGTGTTCATAGAGATTTATAACAAACGTTCATGGATGGCTGTTCATAAAAACAGTCGTTCAAGTTTAAAATGATATTAACTGAAGGAGGAAACACTCAACAATACATTTCAGGGACAACTCAAAGTACCAAAGATATGCTTGGAAGCTTTTTAAGCAGTGCGATCAGACTAAGATTGGTAGTGCATTCTATTTTGTGTAGTACTTTGTAAGATACTTAATATATTGATATATTTTCATATGTTCATATATATATATAAAGGATTAAATCTATTTTTTAATCTTCAATTTTGTATCAGTTTGGTTTCGAAACCGAAAAAAGCGTTTTTGTATTCTTTGGAGAAATATTCAGGAATTGACACAATTTTGAATATTTAAAAATGTTTTTGTATATATTTGTATGAGTGTTTGTTGTGAGCGTGTGAGCGATGACATTTATTTATTCTTTGAACTAAAGATAAAATCTGATATCATTCCGATCGATTAATATCACCATGATGACGATCATAAAAAGGATGATTGTGCCGTACAGAGGTAACTAATAATTATTTAACTCCGCAGATGCAAGAAAGCTTCCGAAAGACCTTGCAAACAGAGTAGTCTTCCGAATGATCGTTCGCTTGCTCGCTTTGGTAAACCATGGATGAGGCTGAAACGAAAGCTAAAATGTAGAGGGTTAGACGAAAGTAACACAAAGGATAACAACGGTAATTTATACTAAAAGACTCGTAGAAATCAGTTTGTTCCGGAAAGGCACGAATAGCATAAATAGAATAACACGTAAAGCTAGTTCAACTACTGAAAGGGAGGGAACGCGAATCACACACAGGGTGTCCAAACAAAAGCAAGAAGCCCACACGTTTTACAACAGAAACAGAGTGATGAAGAGAATATCTGTCGGTTAGGGTGATCCCAGTCTCTGACGGGACGGTATCTCCCAGTACCACAGAGTGGGCAGGACTTTAACGGGGTTTCGTTTGTTTTGTGAAGAAAATACTTGTTATACTGACCAGAAACCTTAATTTCAGTAACTTTTAGTGGAGTGCCGGGATTGGAACTTATTTCCACGAGTCGGGGCGGAGACTTTTCCACAGTGTTAAGGGGACGTGTGCGGGGCATAGAATCCATCTCCCTGTCTGACGTATGGTTTAGCATCAACATTGGGATACTCTCTTCGCCATTGCGGCCTGAACAACAAAACAAAAAACAACAGTGTTAGCGCACAAAGCACGGTCTCCATGCACGGGCAAACTGACCAATCACAACGAGTACAGCAGATTTATCTGACCAATCACATTCAGTAATTATTGCATCATTTGTAACATTTTAATTACAAAATGTTTGTTTTTTTTATCAGTGAGGTTGATTAACAGTCCACGAGAGTCGCCTTGTTAAAGGTTACTGATATTACAGTAAAGATAATCAAACAGGATTATATCGGGCATGTATTTATGATATTGCTATCGCATCTTAGAATAGGTTTTGAAAAAAACAATGCTGCATTTTTGTTGCTGATGTATTCATGCATTTTCAAAATGAAATACCAGATACGATCATGTTTTAATATTCATTTCGATCGAATATTTCGCGTCAGGTTTGCTTGGCCTTCTTTTGCATCTCTTTTCAACTAATAACTGTAATACATGTTTTTGAGAAAAATAATAAAGTATTTTATTTTTATTCCACATTTCACAAATTTTTAACATTGCATTCGTCAAACTTATGCTTTCATTTTAGACAATGTTCGATTTCTTTTTCTTCAAGTTACCATTTTGAAACAGGAGATGCAATTAAAATTAATTTCAAGGAGTAAGAAAATAGCTGCAAGCTAACTTTCTCTATCTCTATTTTCTATTGGTGTCTGAGTGTCGCGTTTTAGTAGTAACATTAGTTGTTGTAAGATTATGTTTTTCAAGAGTGTCAATTTAGATTGGCCATGACTCCTATTCTGACAATGGTGGGTGCATTTAATATGTGGACTCATTATTGCAATCATATCAGTTAAGAATTCAGAAATATTTAATTAAAATCTTGAAATAAAAAAACTAACTTTTTATAAACTGTTTTAATCACAACACTGACTTCATTTTGGCGTTCTGCACTTTCCCTCGAAATTTACGTGTTATGCAGACTGGTCAGAATGCTCAACAGGCGTTATATACGAGACAGTGGATATTATGACGGAGCAAATGTTGCTAGTCGGCTAGTAGTGGTTAATATAGATACAATGGTATACAATGTACATGTGCACGTTATATAGGTCGTAGAAAAACAGCAAAATGCATGTACGTTCACGCACTGTTAGAGCAAATCAGATGATGATGATGGTGATGATAATGATGTAGATGATTTTCGTCCTCTAGCCAAGTCACTATACAATACTCTAGTTTATATAAGGCTTGTGATACAATTCGTACGTTTAGGTCAAACGGGGGAAAAAATGTTGTGTTGTCCTGATACAAACTTCATCGAAATTAATTTCAGTAAAATAAATCATTTGCGACTTCAATTAAATCACGTTTTTCATAAACAATAAGGAAACTGAATGTCATCTGCTGAATGGAGACCTGGAGTTTAACTTAGAGGAGGACCAAGGGCCCTGAATCGCTCATCTGGCTATGATGAAAATCAAGATAAAATCTTCACAGTATTCTTTTTTTGGAGGGATGCTCCAAAGAATTCTAGACATTGGCTTTACATAAGTTTTTATCCTCATGGGCAAGTGTGCTGCAACAACAATATTTTCAAACCTGTCTAGTAGTTTCGCAAGAGGTGTCGTTAAAGAGAATCCACCAATTTGATCTCCCTTGACTCTGCCCCTCAGCCTGAATAAGTATCAGCCCCTTTATTTGTATATATCACTTTCAATGCCTTTGGGTCAATTATGCTACCCTTATAAATTGGTTCTAACCTGCCAGCTAGAATGGTCGATGTCATTTAAAGAGTATCAGCCAATATCCCTCCTTTTACTCAGGACCTCACCCCAGGGATGTCAGCCCTTCCTTTGTACATCTTTCGATGCCATTGGATAAGCCTGTTATCTATACAAAATGGTTGAAATATGCACTGTTATTTGGGATAAAATGCCCCTTTAAATAAATCAGCTAATTCTACACCTGTAGTCCATCCCTCAGCCCCCATATGATCAGCCCTTTAAGATCTGGGCCCAGTTGTTCAAAAGATGATTAGCTTAATCACTGTTTAACGACAATTTTCAACCTTTAATAATTTCGTCAATATACAAGGAAAACGCTTCTAAATTTACACATACAATAACTCTACTAAATACTTGAGATATTGAAAGTCTTAACTCAGTTGATGGTTATATTTCAAAGTAACACAAAAATTGAAATTTGCGCTAATCACTGTTTAAGCTAATCACCCTTTGAACAACTGGGCCCTGCTCTGTACTTTGGGAGAATTCTTTAAATGAAAACCAGCCTATTTTTAGCCCCCAGAAAGGCCAGCCATTTTCTTTGTATAATTGTTAATCCCCATTGCCTATTTTTATAACACTATGTTAAATTCTGATTTACAACTGGGAGGGGGAGGGGATGTCATTGAATATAAAAGTTAACGGGAGACAAACTAACGAACGACGGAAGGCAGACGACTGAGAGACGACGCACCATCACGACAGCTTTGTAGCAAGAGAACAAATACTCGTACATGATGTTGTGATCTTGTGAATCGAGATGTATAGCTTAATTAACAATCGTAAATGACTCTGAATAACTCACGACAGTACACATATACAATTTACAAATTATTGTTTTTTATCTTGTCTATGATTCATATTTTAATTCGAAAAGCTTCAAATACGCTGATGTCTATTCGTTGATGAAGACCTCTGTTTCTAACAACAAGTAAAACATGACTATGAGTCGGGTTTATCAATAAATCTTCATTGCATTTATTTGTTCAACAACTTACCCATTTAATACTGCTACCAATACCATTAAATATATCTATAAAGAATACCGTTTCAAAATAACACATGTTAATTGCATCGATTGAAAAGCAACATACAAAGAAAGATTTTCCACTCTAAAACGTTAAAATAGCTTCCAAAAAGAGAATATAAAATAGATGTAAAACACACCGTGTATAGTGAAGTGATAGTAATCTACGGTCCAGGATACAATCGTGATTGTTTTAGAAACAAGTAGTGTTGCAAAAGATCTTACCACTTGTGAAGTATTAAGAAAAGTTATAAGGTAAAAAGGAAACGCTCAAACGCTCAATTTGACAGACAAAGTGTGTCTGGTAAGTCAATGAGTGAAACGGCAAAATGCGCAGCCTTTTTGCAAAGAGTGAGGTGAGAGAAAAGAACGAGGACAGTGGAAAATTGCACAGCATAGAGTCATTTGGCAAAGAGTGAAATCGTAGAAAATGACAATGACAAGTGCTGATTTTACAGCATGTGTGTACGGGGAAGTGGGGGAAGAAATCCATTACCAAATTGATGTTTACATGATAAACGTGAACCGGAGATTCAATGACACGACACATGTACTAAACCGTAGTTCTACTGTGACCGGTCACACGTGGGTAAACCGTAGTTCTACTGTGACCGGTCACACATGGGTAAACCGTAGTTCTACTGTGACCGGTCACGTGTGGGTAAACCGTAGTTCTACTGTGACCGGTCGCACGTGGGTAAACCGTAGTTCTACTGTGACCGGTCACACGTGGGTAAACCGTATTTCTACTGTGACCGATATGGCACCAATACAAGGCACTGGGGTAACACGAAAGATCCTTTAACAGTAGCACGGGTACGTGTGATAAAATGGTGGTTATACGGGAAGTAACTCGAGCGATTACGATCATCAGTATGGAAACAAACATTAACAATAATCGGTAAATAATAGGGGCGATGTTAACAATCGGGTTATAACAGGAGCAATGGCGATAATCCAATTGTAAGTCGAGTAATTGAGATAATCCGTTAGTAATTACATTGTGATAATCGGATTATAACACGAATGATGACGATTTCAATAGAGACGACTTTACTCGGGTGATGGCACGAAGACCAATGATAATCCAGTAACTGACATTTGTCTGGTTACAAAAGGCTAAAGAAAAAATATCAAACAGTTACTCGGGTACTGGCGCTAAATCGGGGGTTTAACAGGTGATGGCTGTGATTAGCAATAACACAATAACGGTTTTTGTTAAGTTTGTTTTTTGTTTTCGTCTTTTCGTCAAATTAACTACACACTGGGGAACGTTAGTTTTCACTACAAATCAGTGAGCCGACTAGATATGACATAGCTATAACTTAGTAATTCAAACATGTTTTTAGATATTATGTCAAAAAGATTCGACATGCAGTATCATATATACCTTTATTGGAGGTTAAAGAATTGACCAATACAGTTATTGCTAATCCTTATAAAAACGTGTTTATTTTCGCAAAGATTTCATCGTTTGAAGTATTTCAGTACCTGTTTAGCCTGATACAAAATCATAGAAATAGACATCTGTAAAGAACGTTGTTACAAAAGTAAGTATTCTAGTACACATCGGTATAGAGAAGCATGACTTAGGTCATGATAATTCGTATGGTTTGAATGAAGTATAGGATTGTGAAGCTAACGCAGATATTCCGTGTCATGTTAAATATGCGCGGCCATTCAGCGAGGTCTCCTGAAAAAGTCGAGCCATAGGAAAAGGCCACAGAAAATCTACAACCCGGAAGAAGCAATTCAGGGAACTGTATGCATGGATGACTGTTAAAATCATTGGCTACACAATTCATCATTCCCGTTTCGCAGAAAAACACGATACCTCATAAGACATGCCTAATTCAAGGTTCAAAAGAATAATAATTCCAAGTAAATATGCTCTAGGAAAATTCAAGATATACACAAAAAGAGAGTGTTTATATGTATAGTACAAATACTCGTATCGTTTTCACAGGTCACGGCTTAGGTCAATGGCGACGAGATTTGATACAATATGGACGGTTAAATGAATTTCACAGATTTGTTCGTTGTAAAACGTATGAATGGCTGATCTTTATCAAATACATACGATACGAACACAAGATGGCGGTGAAGCCCTTTTGATATGATTATCGATTTTCCGTAATTCAGAAATGTATTTCATATGGTTAAATCAATATTTGGGAAGTTTCAATGCAATGGTATGTAGCGTGCCTCGACAAACAGCACCGCTTCGCCAAATCTCGGGCCATGACTACACCGCGTGAGTTACCTCGTGACGAATGTTCCTGCATTACAAAATGGAGAACATTACCCATCATACTGTACCTAAGTATCCGTAATGATACGGGCCTGTATAAAAGAACGAATAATGAATAATAGCGGAACGCACACGTTTCATTCCTAGTAATAATAGTGAAACACACGAATCGCGAATATGAGATTTTATACCAAGAGTTATAGAAGCTTTATCTAGTCTGCCCGCACACACTGAGGGGGACATATAATTCACTTCAACGAGCAAAGGGTTAAATCCAGCAGATATACTTTAACTAAGTGTTGAAGTGTTAATAATAATTATAATCATAGTATCCATTTAATGAGAAGTATTTATTCTTTAACATTTAAATGTAAATTATTTTAATAAAAGAACATATTGATATATTCATATACAAATGTTTGATATATTTTCTACAAATATTTGATATAATTTCATAGACAAAATGAATTAATATACTTACACCTGTGGCGTAAAAAGCACCGATCTGTTACATTATAGTATGAATCTATACTTTTCATATGTTGAATATCAAAGTTTAACATAAGTTCTTTCAATATCAAACTACTGTTACATAAATAACATTAAAATAGTTGGCCTCTTCTCCACACACATCAGTCAAACATTACAAGAACAAGGGTCCCATCGGTCCAGTATCGCTCACCTTAATTGGTTGTCTGATCCCGAAATAATTTTGAAATGTTTCCGCTTACCTCGAATCAATAAAAAAAACAAGAGGCCCATGGGCCTTAACGGTCACCTGAGTCCTACAATATTTATTTTTGTTGTTGAAATATGTACCAATTTGAGTAAACAATAGTATAATGTTAACTTAACTTTGTCAGGACCATGAGCTGATCATTCCTAGACCAATTTTAAGTGAGATCGGCCTATTAGAACTTAGTAGTAAAATAGCGGCCATGGCAGCCAAATTGTATTTCTGATTGACCCGAAAAATAACAACACTTTGTCAGGACCATCAGTCAATCATTCCTGCAAAGTTTCAGTTCAATCGGCCTAGCAGAACTTGACTTTAAGTTTGAAATAGTTTTTCAAAATGGCGGCCGTGGCGGCCATATTGGATTTCTGAACGACCCGAAAAATAACAACACTTTGTCAGGACCATGAGCCGATCATTCCTACAAACTTTAAGTTCAATCGGTCCAGCAGAACTTGACTTTAAGTTTGAAATAGGTTTTCAAAATGGCGGCCGTGGCGGCCATATTGGATTTCTGATCGACCCGAAAAATAACAACACTTTGTCAGGACCATGAGGCGATCATTCCTACCAACTTTCAGTTCAATCGGTCCAGCAGAACTTGACTTTAAGTTTGAAATAGGTTTTCAAAATGGCGGCCGTGGCGGCCATATTGGATTTCTGATCGACCCGAAAAATAACAACACTTTGTCAGGACCATGAGGCGATCATTCCTACCAACTTTCAGTTCAATCGGTCCAGCAGAACTTGACTTTAAGTTTGAAATAGGTTTTCAAAATGGCGGCCGTGGCGGCCATATTGGATTTCTGATCGACCCGAAAAATAACAACACTTTGTCAGGACCATGAGGCGATCATTCCTACCAACTTTCAGTTCAATCGGCCCAGCAGAACTTGACTTTAAGTTTGAAATGTAAAATGTTAACGGACGACGGACGACGACGGACGAAAACGGATAGCAATAGGTCACTTGAGCTAAAGCTCAGGTGACCTAAAAAACGACCTCCATCAATTAGATATTCACGTAGCCATCGTGGATTTAACACCATCTCGCAAAATAGCATTTTGAATAACATATTTAGGTTAACTTTTACGCGTTAAAACTGAACAAACTGAAGTGGGAGACGGAAACATGTTTTAACTAATTTTAATGGAGAGCAACACAGCCCATCGAACGTCCTTAAATGACCTTAGCTGTTGATAGGACGTTAAACTCACAACAACCAACCCCACGTCAATACAATTTGACTCTCTTCCCTCCAAGGATACCCTTTCCTGAAAGATTAGAAGGTATAGTGTCTTTTACAGATCTACCCTCGTTTACTTTAATATGTTCCGTTCTCTGTCCACAAGGGGCAACACTTGCATTTACGTATAAACATTGCATTTCTTTGGCACAGAGACGCTACATCCTAAAGTTTTTCAAATCCTTTCAAAAGAATCAAAGAAATCTAACCAAATAATGTCAAAATCCTTTCAACTATACTTAGGTTCTAACCCTTTAGATACAACGTTGCTTAATATGCCATCCCCTTTAACTATTCTGGTCTAGAAGTCTGTTAATAAAGTTGTTGACCCCGGACCAACAACGGAGGATTGACGAATAGACGCTACGCCATGGCACAAGTTCGCTTGTCTTTCCGGGCTAAATGAGCAAATCCTTCACCATTATTATCTAGCCATTCCATAAATGTAAAACATCGCCCTGTTCCAGTTTAAAATCAAGCATGCGTACAAGCTTAGATTTGAAAAAAATATGAAAAAATACCTCCTACAAAAAGTTACATTTATTACCTAGTGATGTTCTAATTTACATAACAAAAGAAACGTTATTTACTTTCCCCAACTTGTACAGATTTCCCAGTCAATTTTACCGTGTTTAATAACCTCACGCGGCGTGACGTCAGATCATCTTAATTTGTTTTCGTGTTGTCCTAAATATACACTGTTCTAAAATGTATATATGTTTACTACAATGCTTTAAAACCGTTTCATATAAAGTACAATGTTCCAAAATTGATCTAAATGAGATCCGTTTTGTAGACAATTCTGTTAAAAACAATGTTCTAAAACAGGCCCATGTATATACGATGTTTTAAATCAGATCAGCGTTAAATACAATGTTCTTAATGATATCCATTTTGAATACAATACTGTTAGATACAATGTTCTATAACTGATCCCTGTAAATGGATTTCACTCCTTTAATGTTCAGTACCACTTACGAGACGTTTGGTCACAAGATGTACAGTAAATGCTTAAAAATGGGTTTCTACATTGACTCAAACAAGTTTCAAAGATATCGTACTTTTGGTGTTTATTTATAATATCATAACTAAAACATGAGATGTCTATTTCCCAAAAAAAGTAGGTATTTCCCATAAAAATGTGCACTTAATAACATAATATGTTGCACGTTTACGAGGCAATGAGCCTCAGGTAAAAATGTTTATATTCATTTAAAAAATATATATATAATATCATGACGTATACCATATTTTAATCTGTGCTTACTCTTAGCCAAGACGTTTTTATCGTTATCATCTTTCATCTGATAATTGATTGATTGTATAGCTCGTGTTATGCTAATAAGCAGCTACAGACACGTGACCTTGCCTGGTCGTGTTGGCGAAGACGTGTTCAGCTTTGCGGCTATATACTTAATGTATTATACCCATCATCTTCTAAATGGACCTGTTGAACCGATTCCAACAAACAGGTCCGATATATCAGTACTGCTTCTACCGGACGCTTCATTATGTCGACCGTTGTCTGTTCATATACACACAATAGTCAGCAAGTATACGAAATTAGGAAGCTACTATTTTATAATTTATCAAGTCAATGAAAAAAACAAATGAAATATTTATTTGCAAAATTATATGGCTATTTCGTCTATTTAGGGTTCATCTGTGAAAAGTAAAGGTCAAAATAATGAAAAATCCATGATCAGAGTTTTCCGAAACGTATGTGGGAAGGCGACGAAATCGAAAACGTGCCTATTAAACCGTACCCGACTGTTGTGTGTGGGATAATAAGTAATCTATGTGATTACCTGACCTGACTGTTGTGTGTGGGGATAATAAGTAATTCATGTGATTACCCGACTGTTGTGTGTGGGGATAATAAGTAATCCATGTGATTACCTGTCCTGACTGTTGTGTGGGGATAATAAGTAATCCATATGATTACCTGTCCCGACTGTTGTGTGGGGATAATAAGTAATTCATGTGATTACCTGACCCGACTGTTGTGTGGGGATACTAAGTAATCCATGTGATTACCTGACCGGACTGTTGTGTGGGGATAATAAGTAATCCATATGATTACCTGACCCGACTGTTGTGTGGGGATAAGAAGTAATCTATGTGATTACCTGACCCGACTGTTGTGTGGGGATAATAAGTAATTCATGTGATTCCCTGACCCGACTGTTGTGTGGGGATAATAAGAAATCCATGTGATTACCTGACCGGACTGTTGTGTGGGGATAATAAGTAATTCATGTGATTACCTGCCCCGACTGTTGTGTGGGGATAATAAGTAATCCATGTGATTAGCTGACCGGACTGTTGTGTGGGGATAATAAGTTATCCATGTGATTACCTGACCCGACTGTGGTGTGGGGATAATAAGTAATTCATGTGATTACCTGGCCCGACTGTTGTGTGGGGATAATAAGTAATCCATGTGATTACCTGACCGGACTGTTGTGTGGGGATAATAAGTTATCCATGTGATTACCTGACCCGACTGTGGTGTGGGGATAATAAGTAATTCATGTGATTACCTGACCCGACTGTTGTGTGTGGGGATAATAAGTAATTCATGTGATTCCCTGCCCCGACTGTGGTGTGGGATAATAAGTAATTCATGTGATTACCTGACCCGAGTGTTGTGTGGGGATAATAAGAAATCCATGTGATTACCTGACCCGACTGTGGTGTGGGGATAATAAGTAATTCATGGGATTACCTGACCCGACTGTTGTGTGGGGATAATAAGTAATCCATGTGATCACCTGACCGGACTGTTGTGTGGGGATAATAAGTTATCCATGTGATTACCTGACCCGACTGTGGTGTGGGGATAATAAGTAATTCATGTGATTACCTGCCCCGACTGTTGTGTGGGGATAATAAGTAATCCATGTGATTACCTGTCCCGAATGTGGTGTGGGGATAATACGTAACTCATGTGATTACCTGTCCCGACTGTTGTGTGGGGATAATAAGTAATCCATGTGATTACCTGACCCGACTGTTTTGTGTGGGTATAATAAGTAATCCATGTGATTACCTGACCCGACTGTTGTGAGGGGATAATAAGTAATTCATGTGATTACCTGTCCCGACTGTTGTTTGTTGTGATAATAAGTAATGCATGTGATTACCTGACCCGACTGTTGTGTGGGGTTAATAAGTAATTCATGTGATTACCTGACCCGACTGTTGTGTGGGGATAATAAGTAATTCATGTGATTACCTGTCCCGACTGTTGTGTGGGGATAATAAGTAATCCATGTGATTACCTGACCCGACTTTTGAGTGTGAGGATAATAAGTAATTCATTTGATTACCTGACCCGACTGCTGAGTGTGGCGATAATAAGTAATTCATGTGATTTCCTGACCCGACTGTTGAGTGAGGCGATAATAAGTAATTCATGTGATTACCTGTCCCAACTGTGGTGTGGGGATAATAAGTAATTCATGCGATTACCTGTCCCGACTGTGATGTGTAATAACCTGAAGGACATTGGAATAAATTTTGAAGAGTTTTATTGGTTTTTAATTTCTAAACACTTGCATCACAAATGACCATAATGAGACAAACTTTCATAGAAATACGTTTTGACTGAACCGTGTGAATAACGGACACTTTCTGAGTAACCTATAGAACGAATTAAAAGATCCGGTAAATACACGTTGGTATAAAGGGTCTAGGTCATGACATATAAGCTGACTTTTCCACTTGTTCAAAGACGTTCTCTTATTCTTTCTGAATGAATAACACATATTTTATACAAATCAAATGTCGTGTTTAAAGGCATTCGTTTATAAGTCACTGAATGTTAACGGAATTTTATATATTTATAAGTCATATTTTTTTTCCAAAAAAAAGGCAGTGTTTGTACCCTAAATTGGAGCCAGTGAAATACTGTCACTCTGTTGAATTTAAAATGTTGAATTGGTTTAAGTTTTCGTATGATTTAAATCTACAAGCAGCATAGATGTTTATTGTTGGCTTAAAAGGAGTTACGCGAATCCGAAAGACAAGTATATATACTTGCCCCGCATGTGGCACTCCATGTAACTAGTAGTCGACGAAGATTTGAGTCGTTTGCAGTATTTCTATTTCCTGTATTATAAATATGAAATATCTTTCTCTACTTATGAAAATATTCCTGTAGCATAGCTATCTAATCCTTATTCTTTTGGTCTATGTATCCTATCTTAATCCTTAAGCATAGCTGTGTTTCCCTTTATAACCTAACCTAGCGTCACTCAACATCGACATTGTTACACAGAAACGGACTCGTTCTCATATTTGAAACTAGATAGATGCAATATAGCTTCAAGGTACACAATGACTGCGCATGCCCCACTAGATAACCCGCGAACTTTGTGTGTGTACCGCGGTTTGGCCCCTTATATTTCCCCGATCATCACGTTTTTGGCCGCATAACAAACCCGAAACACGCCATGCTTGACGCACAGCCTACAATCGATACAGCTGTCGCGGAATATCGATTACCGGCATTTGATTGGTCAAAATAATTAACATACAACTACCTATTTGGTAGTATTGATCCCTCTTACTAGGCGTGTTGGCGTATTACATTATACTGCAGTATTTGTGCATAGATATAAATTGTCGGAGAAATCAACTAGTTATCAGTCTATGCAGGCTTGATATAAACATGTAATTGATTTCTATGTCTTTCTTATAGTATTTCATTCCTTGTGGTAATTGATATGTATTTTCTCCACAGCAACAACTGCAAGTGATAAATACTTACAAAAATCTTGATTAAAAATGGAAGTTTAACAAATTGTGCCTCGACTTCTTTAAAAAGGAAATCTTTTAGAGTTTAGAATTCGTGACAGTAATTATTGGTAACAGATATTACGTGGGCAGATTCATGTAAAACTGCATTGTAAGAAAATCGTAAACGTGCCATTTTTTGTGTTATGTTCGCTACAGAAATAAATCACGAGCATTGTTTATCATCATAATGAATGTATGAACGTGATAGGCAGACGAAAACGAAGAGTATGTTAACGTTATCAAAGTGACGTAGATAGCACTGACGACCTAATGCTTACATACTACTATATTAAATCCGATCAAATTTCCAATTATTCAAACTTGCATAAAACAAACAGCAAATAAGAAACTTCCTTCATCTCCCGTGTCCTTGTTATGCATTCTACAAGCTGCCTTTGTGAGGAGCATGTGACGTAATGGTGACGTCATGAAGCGATGAGAAGTTGACTGTTATATGAGACAAAACAAAATGGTTGATGTGGCTATATATAGCATGGTAAACGGATGAGGATGCATGGACGATAAAGTTAATCTACAGCTTCAATTCTACAGAAATGGTGTACAAACAATCAGGGCAGAATGACGTCATTTCATGCCAGCTCTTTTCATTGGACAAACACGAGGCGATATAACGGGGGCATGCGCGGTTACTAGAACGTGATCTAAGTTCATCTACTTCTCTCTGTTTACTACCAAAACCAATACAGCACATGCGCCAACGGAAGCGGATTATTGGTCATAAGCTGTATCTACTAGTACTAAAATATAATACAATACATAATAGAATGAGATATATGGTTGGTATGTGCACGGATTCTTAGGTGAGGGTGGTGTTCAATACAAAACGTGTTTCCATGGCAACCTGCCTCCAGCACACATAATATATACATGAACCCATGAACATGCATAGCATGTTGCCTTGACTACCTCTAGTGCTCATGCGCTACACATAAAGATAACTTACTACGGAAAGGAAACATTTCCTGGATAGCACCCCCTTGGGCTTAAGGGAAAAATAAGAGTGATTTACATTATCCAACAACATGTATTTGCAACAAAACGTCGCCAAGCAGAGTTTTCTGTATCGACAACCACCAAACTTCCGGTTTATATTTTTCGACAACCGAACTTCCGGTTTATATTTTTTCGTGAATATCAAAGGAATGTCAAGTTTAAGGACATAGATCAAGCAATACCTGTGTATTTTCGTTGGTGTTTCGTATAGAAAATACAAATAGCAAGACTACTGGTAATGTTCCAACATGGCCATATTGTGCTCAATATATATGCACGTTCTCACGTGGTAATTGATTACATGTGAGTGATTGACTGAACAGTTGTACGCATTCCTGTATGTCTTCAGTATTTCTATGCATAAGTAGATTGTTCTGATAAATGAGTAATTGTGATATTTGCATACTGAGAATCATTTTGTGAAGCTGGTGAATTACTAAGTGAAAGTATCAGTTTAATTTTCCTTTTTTGAATAAGAAGAGCGGGGATATCATGGCCTTTCGACTGAGTTCAAATCATCACCAGCTTCTGGCACCCAATACCGGTTCTATGAATTAAATATCCCCACATTTGTACGTTTCTTTTGATATTTTAACATCGATTTTATAATTTTAAGTTTGAAGTTATCATTACCATATGGTATATATAAATTTAAAACCATTTTTTTTAGCAAGATGACGAAGTTGCATTGTTTTGTTCTATTTTTGTATTACATGTATTAAATGTTCAACATTTCATTGAAGGCAAGAAAAAATACTGATTACGAGTGAAAGTGAAAGAGAGGGCTTACGGACACAGAAAACTCGCCTGACTCTGCTAAATAAACAGGAACATGTAGCAATAAAGATAAAAAAAAAATTGGCTCTATGTCTACGTCAACATCAAGGGTTCTGAGGATGCGCACTGAATACCGGAAGTAATGTAAATTTCAAGCATATGAATGTTTGAAGTGATTCATCGATCTTAATCGGACTGATGAGGTTGGACGCGCCGCAGATTATCAACATATGATATAATCATATGTTGGATACCAAAGTTAATGTTTTATATGATATATAAGTATGGAACGCAGGGACACGTTCACTTATGTTGATATGATAATTATTCAAGATGAATGTGATGGATAAAAAAATAATGAAATGGTCCAGGTGTAGTTTATGATTTCTGAAAAGAAGACTTTGTGTAAATTTCTACATGCAATCAGTGACAATGCTGCATCACATAATACATACATATATATATATATATAAATATAGTGTAACCAAATATGGCGTCCACAATGACCGGGCTATATATATAATACTCTAAAGATGCTATATGATAATATGTCTGTGCTTATATACAAGTTGCTACCGTGTTGATATAGTTTGCAGTGATAAACGCTATCAGAATCTTTTTGTCATTGCATCAACAAACATATCACTAGTTCATTTATAAACTATTTAAACACAATGGTTTATCAACATATAAGTACAGTATATACAAATCAATAACAGATCAATTAACCCGGCTCTATACGTATGTCTACAGATGCCCAGAGCATACGTAATGTTAAATCTAAACTACACATATAGAACCTATTTATTATCATCCATTTTATACAACATAAGGCGGTCCTATGGATAATAGCCTCATTCAAACTAATTAAAGCTAACAAAATAAGCAAAATAGTCAATTAACCCCGATATTCTTATGCATTCTACGTAAATGTTATAATACAAGGGTAAAACGTCCATCTTCGAATCAATAAACCTACAAGGTTATCAGAAATATTACATAAATTTCAAACATGATTATTTATATTGTTCTGTTATATCAAGTATACTGTAACTACGGATACTTACCTATTCGGCTAATTTTTGTATTCAGCGCCCCTGGGTGATTCTGTTTGATGGCGTTCATGCGCCTATTGGTCGGTCCCTGCCCCCCGGGCATCCCCGCCGCCTTGGGACCTTTTGGGCGCAACGCTTCTACAGGTAACACTCTTCTTCGCTTTTTCGGCAATTTAGAGCGCGCTTGCGTATGGGAATAGAAGAGGGCAAAGTTACTGACAATGACGGGAACGGGAAGGGCGATCGTTAGTACGCCCATGAGGGCGCATAGTGCTCCCACAAACATGCCAACATAGGTCTTAGGCGCCATATCCCCGTACCCTACGGTAGTCATTGTAACAATAGCCCACCAAAGTCCAACAGGGATACTGGTGAAGTCATTTTCAGGATTGTACTGGATTCTCTCGGCATAGAATATGAGAGCCGCGAAGATCACGATACCTAAGACGAGGAAGAAAATCAAAAGAATCAGCTCCTTGGCGCTAGCCTTGAACGTATGGATGAGAATCTTCAAGCCCGCCGAGTGTCTAGTCAATTTGCACAGCCGCATAATACGGATAATACTAAAAAACTCCAGAATGTCGCTCTCCTGTTTTAGACTTGTTAATAGAAAGTCCAGATAAAATGAAAGCGTGGCTATTATATCTATTATATTCACCGGTGCTTTGAGAAAATCCAGCTTATTTGGAGCAACTATTAGACGAATGATAATTTCAAACGTGAACCAGGCATTACTCGCACACTCTATATAGAAGAATGCTTCGTGTGGCTCTGTTTTCCGTTTTTCCAGGCGCCATGTCAAGTTGCCGTCTGACGCATTTGAGGTTGCGTTGCGCAAGACCGGAACTCGCATCTCCGGATGAGTTTTTAGACAGAAGGATAGTATTGAAACCACAATGAAGAAAACTGAAACCACGGCGATCACCTGCAATGAAGAGAGAAACAATCGTTACCCCCAGTACAATAGACGACAAAATGGCCACATAGAGCCACTGTTTGCTCAAATGAGCTATTTATTGCACAATAGTAAGTATAATTTTATACAGCACCACTGAGGCAATCTTTCAAATATCAAAGACATAATAACATTCCTTAAGGTTTATACATGTATTTATGTTTTTGTTTAATGAAATAAGCAAACAAGGGGAAAGTGTCAATGAAGCAATTTGAAATTAAACGAAGCATGATACATATTTCAGTAAGTGGTAGTGCAAAGTGTCTTCATGATTTGAGGTTTTGGGCTTTGTCTTACAAACACACAATGACAGTAGCCCACACTAAAGGTAAACAATCAAACTTTACTGATATATCTACAGAGATGTCTAACATAATAACAAACCAACGACTCATTACCTTTAGATAGTAATTAATAGATATAAACTGGTCTATCATTTAGATTTTAGAAATCTATGGGACTCAATATGATGAAACAATAAACTGAGGTAAGTAATCGTATATTGACGTCGGTCGGTGGTTGGAGACAGTTCAGTGTGATGCGCACGTACCGAACTCCTCCACAATAATTTCTTTAAGGAGTGTAAGAAATAGAGGTATACTAAACCGGTCAGTTTATTATCATGATATTCTATGAACAAGCACATGGTAATAACACAAAGGGGTGGATTAACTGAAGTATTAAGTATGATGCCCTGTTGTATATGTCTTCGATAGGTCAGTATTTTCCCGCGTAATACACACAGTTGATTAGTGTAAGGAACTCGGCCAACGCTGATGACTTATTTTGATTCCAAGTCATTTTTGGATGCTCATGTGTTCTTGCGGGGTCGACCATCTCGAAGACCACAATCCTGATACCCCTCTCGGTAACAGGGGTGACGGGGTGATGGTATTAGGCGTTCTGTGATAATGACGCCATCTTTAATCTTTTTAACTTAGGCATTGTTTATGTAAGTATTTGAATTTTTATACCACACTCAAATTAAAAATTGAACAAAATACTATATTAATGTATACATTAAGAAGAAACCAATGGTTTAACAAAACGAATGTAGTTTGGCGTATTCTGTCAGATATAAACCTTAGAATGAGAAAATGCTTTTGATGCCAGACACTTATCACAGTGTACTCTCTAGATAACTATTTGACCGTTATATATATTAATTTTGTGGTCACCAATCAAAAATGACGTCACAAAATAGAAAATAACCTCGAGAAACAGAAAATGATAACTGTCTCGTGTCAATACGTTACACCGACACTTAAAGTCTCGGAGACCGTGGCATTTTTTAATTGGCTGTGCCACTTATTGAATATATCCGATAATTAGATATCATAAATACAAGTTTATATCCCATGTAAATAGAGTTCCCTAGCAACCCCTTAAACATTCTCTTTATCCGGAATTTCTTTTTCTGATCTTATGTAATAACTATTAACGTTTTAGTTGTTCTAGCTAATTTCCGGTGGTCGTTTATGCCGTTTGTTTGTGTGCCGAGCGGAGCTTCCACTCAGTCCGTGAAGTGTTTCACTAGCGTAGGGCTGTTTTACGAGGCTGTTTTAATCGTGTAATAAAGCGACATATTGATCCTATTCTTCATGCGTTCACGATCTGTTATTTAAAATCACCACTAGCCAGTCGATGAGTGAAATGTCAGTAAGCACCAGTTTTCCACTGAACGGTGGATATGTACTGTGATTGAGGCAGGCGAACACAAGAAAGGCGAAGGAAAAAACGAGAGACGTAATTCGTGAATGAAGAAAGAAAGGCAAATGAACAACTGGAGACTTAAATAGTGAATGAAGACAGAAAGATGAGGAGTAAACGAGCGACACAAATCGGGAATGAAGACATAAAAACGAATAAATAACGAGAGACATATATCGAAAATGAAGAAAAAAGGCGAGAGAACAAAGACAGACATAAATCAAGGAATGACGAAAGAAAGGCGAGGGAACAACGGGAGAAAGAAAGGCGAGGAAACAACGGGAGAAAGAAAGGCGAGGGAACAACGGAAGAAAGAAATGCGAGGGATCAACGGGAAAAAGAAAGGCGAGGGATCAACGGGAGAAAGAAAGACGAGGGAAAAACGGAAGAAAGAAAGTCAAGGGAACAACGGGAGAAAGAAAGGCGAGGGATCAACGGGAGAAAGAATGGCGAGGGATAAACGGGAGAAAGAAAGGCGAGGGAAAAACGGGAGAAAGAAAAGCGAGGGATCAACGGGAGAAAGAAAGGCGAGGGATCAACGGGAGAAAGAAAGGCGAGGGAACACCGGGAGAAAGAATGGCGAGGGATCAACGGGAGAAAGAATGGCAAGGGATCAACGGGAGAAAGAAAGGCGAGGGAAAAACGGGAGAAAGAAAGTCAAGGGAACAACGGGAGAAAAAAGGCGAGGGAACAACGGGAGAAAGAAAGGCGAGGGATAAACGGGAGAAAGAAAGGCGAGGGAAAAACGGGAGAAAGAAAGGCGAGGGATCAACGGGAGAAAGAAAGGCGAGGGGAAAACGGGAGAAAAAAGGCGAGGGAACAACGGGAGAAAGAAAGGCGAGGGAGCAACGGGAGAAAGAAAGGCGAGGAAGCAAGAAAGATAAGACGAGAGTCTGAAAACAATAGGAAACATATTGGAAGTGGAAACAGTGGCAGAGACGATAAACTCCAACATGTGATGAAGGTGAGGAAACAAAAAATAGGAAACACACCTGGAGGAGGGGGCGGAGACAGAGTCACGACAAAAATAGATATATAGCGAAACGAAACGGGCATACAAAAGGTGTGTGAGAAAGGTGAGAAAAAGATCGATAGTCAATGAGCTCCACTGTCATCCCCAGAAACGGTGAATAATGCAGGATTTAAAGATAGAGAGGTGAGGGGGTGTGAAGACAGGGGGCAAGAACTATTATACTCTGAGTAACATTCGAGGTTCTTTCTCCGTAACCATGGTCACCCAATGAAGGTAACACGCGTATGTTAAACATTGATTCCTGTGTTCAGTGGGGTAGGTCTGTCAGTTTGGTGATTTAAGACAGTGCCACCATAAATTAAGGTGATTCAGAACCTGTTCGACTGAAACAGCTTCTGATACGACATTGAAATATGTTATGTGGTATATGTGAAGTAAACTGTTTTCGGGGAACATTTCAAAATTTCCATAATCTCGACTTGTTTTATTGATGAAACATGAATACTATCTATTCTCTGTTCACCGGCACGTCACGTAATTCTTTTCTTTCAATTATTATCAATTTCTGCCGATTATTCTTTTAAAATCCTTATTTCAATTGGCGTAATAAGTCACCTGCCATAGGAAGTATTGTAACAGGAGAGGAAAATGCACGGCCAGACCGGGGTTCGAACCCGGAACCCTCCGAACTATAGACGGATGCTCTACCAATTGAGCTACCTGGTCGCCGACTATCGACCCAGTCCAGTCCGCTACATTATTATGTCAGGAAATCTGATGATGGACATGGTGCATATCTTCTCGAACGCTTCTTATTATGTCGTATATTAATTGTTCTCTCTGAACCTACGTTATTGTTATTTCCTTTACTCCCCCGTGAGTTTGAATTGTTGCTATTTTCCTATGCTCCTCTATAAGCTCCAGTTACGCCCCTTGATCCACTGTGATCCTCAATTACGTCCCTTGATCCTCTATGAGTCTTAGTTACATCCCTTTGCTCCTCTGTGAGCCTCAGTTACGTCCCTTGATCCTATGTGAGCCTCAGTTACGTCCCTTGATACTATGTGAGCCTCAGTTACGTCCCTTGATCCTCTGTGAGCCTCAGTTTCGTCCCTTGATCCTCTGCGAGCCGTTTGTATTAAAGCTTCTTCCCCCTGTTTCAGCAAACATTACCAAATAACCATCCTAAGTTCGACCTGATCCTCTTAGGATAATCTGATTGGACAAGCACTTTGATGATGCAGCCATTAACCATTCTGATTTTCAATAATTCAAACAGCACCATGAATATTATCAATGAGACAGATAATTGACTCTAAACACAGAACCATTGTGAAAGAAACACATCATTTACTACACTCCGGTTACTAGGTACTGATCCTAACGGAAGAACGCTCATGAACAATACGACAACTTGTCAATCTACCTTGACAAGTGCAGAAACTGTCCATGTTATTTCTAACTTTGTCCATCCAGAATGTATTCCCTTGATTGTTCTCTGCTAGTCAGATGTGGTGAGGTTACTATGTAAATAGTACTAATCGTTTCCGTATATGTAGACATCACTAACGTATGTTTTTTTTAGTACAAAATATTTGAACAAACCATTTAGTGCAGTTTCTTCGTTTAAAGTAGACCATGTGTATTGTGCTTTTACCGATTACCTGTGGCGACGCCTAGTAGAAATCGTTTTGGACGCTACACAGGGCAAACCGTCATCTGCTACACCTACGTAAAACATCACAACTTATGATCAATTTTATTTCACCAATAATTTGCAGAGTCTTTATGTGAAGACGATTGTAAAATGTATTTTCCTTCGTAAAACCATATAAGAATTTTCCACTATTTACGATGTTAACAGTTGATTCACTGTTCCAGAGCCTCGACCTAGAAAAACGAAGTTTAGCGAAGCAAGGGTTACCTACATGAAAGTCTTCAATCTACGCTGAAGAAATGCAAAGGTCTTCATCACGACCTTGGTTTCCAACAATGCCATTGTTATGTCTGTCACGATAATCTGTGTCTTAGATGTGTCCCAGATACTTGGTGACCTAAATTCTCTCCCGGATCTGACCACATCATGACAGGAGCCACACGTAGTGCAAACAAACTATTATTTCTCATAAGCATCCGGTTTTCGTCTCCGCTATTTGTGGGATTCATGATTTTGCATTTTTTTTTTTTTTTTTTTTTTTTGCCCTGTTTTTTTTATTTTCTATTTTTCCAGATTTCTCTGACAAAGTTCAAGATTAAGACAGAAAACGTATCAAATCTTAGGACCGTACGGAAGAAGGAGTAGAGAATTAAATCGTAGAAATAATCTACCTGTAATTTCCAAGACAGAAGCACAAAGAGAAATAAACTGACCTCAATAACCTAGCATAGATAAGATATAATATATAAAATAACCTCACTGACTGAGAGAAACCAACCGCGTCAACGACCCACAGAAATAACCCGACACCTAGAATACAGGAATGCTTACAACCTGGCAAAGAAGCCTGGATCATGACGCTGGAGTAATAGTTCACTTTAAAATAGGAAGAAACGTCGAAGAAGGAAGAAAGTACATAGAGTATGTGGGTGGTCATTCTATAGCACAGCGCCAGTGGCCAACGACCAGCGAGAAAAATCCACTAGTCGTAAACATATGCAAAATTAACACAAACTGCACTGGGGAGCCGTAGTGAAATGACAATGAAATCGATCGCTACATCCGTATGTGTGTTTCGCTCAATGCGTGTTTTCTGTGCTGGATGGTACAACAAACACAGCGTGCCACGTCTACACACGTGTGACGTCAATGCTGGTCTGTAGCCACATAGTAAAAGTTTCACAAGAAAGACCATGGTTAAGGTAGCCAGTTCAATGATTGGTTAAGGCTTAAAGTTCAGCTTCTGTAATATACTCTAGTATATATAACCCCGTACGAAATATTAACGCAAACGTTAATTTGGTAAGACGATAAACTAGTTAGTAGATCGTCTACCGTAAAGTGACTTGTAAAAAGTCAAATGGTCAAGGTAGTCTACCGTAAAGTGACTTTTAAAAAGTCAAATGGGCAAGGTAGTCTACCGTAAAGTGACTTGTAAAAAGTCAAATGGTCAAGGTACATTGTGCTTGCTTGAATAGTTTTAAAACGTTGTCAGGAGAAATTCATACTCGACTGTTCATTCGTTTGCTGCTATTTGATAACATTGTGAAAAAGGCTGTTAGATCGATCTTAATAATGTACTACATTGTATTTAAAAAAAGTGGCAAAATTGTATAAGTTTCACAAGGATCAGACGTTAACAATAGTGACATCAATGATTGGTTCAAGAGTCTAACGAAGGGGTGAAATTCTAACTCAACGAACAAATGTACAACTGTTAAGATGTGCCCCTCATAGAAGTCATCGACCTCTACATAAAACACTAAGGTGCCATATTCTCATTCAATTTTGACGTCAAATAAAGATAGTAGTTCTGGGAAATGATAGAGAGGTGTAGTAAGTCCAGAAAAAACACCTACGTCCGAATCCATAAATAGCGGTTAAAACAACTATAGGTAGCAACGACAACCAATACGTGGTGATGGTAGTAACACAGAGTCTGTGTAGACAACTATAGGTAACAACGACTACCAATACGTGGTGATGGTGGTAACACAGAGTCTGTGTAGACTATAGGTAGCAACGACAACCAATACGTGGTGATGGTAGTAACACAGAGTCTGTGTAGACAACTATATTTAAACAACGACTACCAATACGTGGTCATGGTAGTAACACAAAGTCTGTGTAGACAACTATAGGTAACAACGACTACCAATACATGGTGATGGTGGTAACACAGAATCTGTGTAGACAACTAAAGGTAAACAACGACTACCAATACGTGGTGATGGTGGTAACACAGAGTCTGTGTAGACAACTATAGGTAAACAACGACTACCAATACGTGGTGATGGTAGTAACACAGAGTCTGTGTAGACAACTATAGGTAACAACGACTACCAATACGTGGTGATGGTAGTAACACAGAGTCTGTGTAGACAACTATAGGTAACAACGACTACCAATACGTGGTGATGGTAGTAACACAGAGTCTGTGTAGACAACTATAGGTAACAACGACTACCAATACGTGGTGATGGTAGTAACACAGAGTCTGTGTAGACAACTATAGGTAACAACGACTACCAATACGTGGTGATGGTAGTAACACAGAGTCTGTGTAGACAACTATAGGTAACAACGACTACCAATACGTGGTGATGGTAGTAACACAGAGTCTGTGTAGACAACTATAGGTAACAACGACTACCAATACGTGGTGATGGTAGTAACACAGAGTCTGTGTAGACAACTATAGGTAACAACGACTACCAATACGTGGTGATGGTAGTAACACAGAGTCTGTGTAGACAACTATAGGTAACAACGACTACCAATACGTGGTGATGGTAGTAACACAGAGTCTGTGTAGACAACTATAGGTAACAACGACTACCAATACGTGGTGATGGTAGTAACACAGAGTCTGTGTAGACAACTATAGGTAACAACGACTACCAATACGTGGTGATGGTAGTAACACAGAGTCTGTGTAGACAACTATAGGTAACAACGACTACCAATACGTGGTGATGGTAGTAACACAGAGTCTGTGTAGACAACTATAGGTAACAACGACTACCAATACGTGGTGATGGTAGTAACACAGAGTCTGTGTAGACAACTATAGGTAACAACGACTACCAATACGTGGTGATGGTAGTAACACAGAGTCTGTGTAGACAACTATAGGTAACAACGACTACCAATACGTGGTGATGGTAGTAACACAGAGTCTGTGTAGACAACTATAGGTAACAACGACTACCAATACGTGGTGATGGTAGTAACACAGAGTCTGTGTAGACAACTATAGGTAACAACGACTACCAATACGTGGTGATGGTAGTAACACAGAGTCTGTGTAGACAACTATAGGTAACAACGACTACCAATACGTGGTGATGGTAGTAACACAGAGTCTGTGTAGACAACTATAGGTAACAACGACTACCAATACGTGGTGATGGTAGTAACACAGAGTCTGTGTAGACAACTATAGGTAACAACGACTACCAATACGTGGTGATGGTAGTAACACAGAGTCTGTGTAGACAACTATAGGTAACAACGACTACCAATACGTGGTGATGGTAGTAACACAGAGTCTGTGTAGACAACTATAGGTAACAACGACTACCAATACGTGGTGATGGTAGTAACACAGAGTCTGTGTAGACAACTATAGGTAACAACGACTACCAATACGTGGTGATGGTAGTAACACAGAGTCTGTGTAGACAACTATAGGTAACAACGACTACCAATACGTGGTGATGGTAGTAACACAGAGTCTGTGTAGACAACTATAGGTAACAACGACTACCAATACGTGGTGATGGTAGTAACACAGAGTCTGTGTAGACAACTATAGGTAACAACGACTACCAATACGTGGTGATGGTAGTAACACAGAGTCTGTGTAGACAACTATAGGTAACAACGACTACCAATACGTGGTGATGGTAGTAACACAGAGTCTGTGTAGACAACTATAGGTAACAACGACTACCAATACGTGGTGATGGTAGTAACACAGAGTCTGTGTAGACAACTATAGGTAACAACGACTACCAATACGTGGTGATGGTAGTAACACAGAGTCTGTGTAGACAACTATAGGTAACAACGACTACCAATACGTGGTGATGGTAGTAACACAGAGTCTGTGTAGACAACTATAGGTAACAACGACTACCAATACGTGGTGATGGTAGTAACACAGAGTCTGTGTAGACAACTATAGGTAACAACGACTACCAATACGTGGTGATGGTAGTAACACAGAGTCTGTGTAGACAACTATAGGTAACAACGACTACCAATACGTGGTGATGGTAGTAACACAGAGTCTGTGTAGACAACTATAGGTAACAACGACTACCAATACGTGGTGATGGTAGTAACACAGAGTCTGTGTAGACAACTATAGGTAACAACGACTACCAATACGTGGTGATGGTAGTAACACAGAGTCTGTGTAGACAACTATAGGTAACAACGACTACCAATACGTGGTGATGGTAGTAACACAGAGTCTGTGTAGACAACTATAGGTAACAACGACTACCAATACGTGGTGATGGTAGTAACACAGAGTCTGTGTAGACAACTATAGGTAACAACGACTACCAATACGTGGTGATGGTAGTAACACAGAGTCTGTGTAGACAACTATAGGTAACAACGACTACCAATACGTGGTGATGGTAGTAACACAGAGTCTGTGTAGACAACTATTGGTAACAACGACTACCAATACGTGGTGATGGCAGTAACACAGAGTCTGTGTAGACAACTATAGTTAACAACGACTATCAATACGTGGTGATGGTAGTAACACAGAGTCTGTGTAGACAAATATAGGTAACAACGACTACCAATACGTGGTGATGGTGGGAACGCAGAGTCTGTGTAGACAACTATAGGTTAACAACGACTACCAATACGTGGTGATGGTAGTAACACAGGTAGTAACACAGAGTCTGTGTAGACAACTATAGTTAACAACGACTATCAATACGTGGTGATGGTAGTAACACAGAGTCTGTTTAGACAATTATAGGTAACAACGACTACCAATACGTGGTAATGGTAGTAACACAGAGTCTGTGTAGACAGCTATAGGAAACAATGACTACCAATACGTGGTGATGGTGGGAACACAGAGTCTGTGTAGACAACTATAGGGAAACAACGACTACCAATACGTGGTGATGGTAGTAACACAGAGTCTGTGTAGACAGCTATAGGAACCAATGACTACCAATACGTGGTGATGGTAGTAACACAGAGTCTGGGTAGACAACTATAGGTAACAACGACTACCAATACGCGGTGATGGTAGTAACACAGAGTCTGTGTAGACAATTATAGATAACAACGACTACCAGTACGTGGTGATGGTAGTAACACAGAGTCTGTGAAGACAACTATAGGTAAACAACGACTACCAATACGTGGTGATGGTAGTAACACAGAGCCTGTGTAGACAGCTATAGGTAACAACGACTACCGATACGTGGTGATGGTGGTAACACAGAGTCTGTGTAGACAACTATAGATAACAACGACTACCAATACGTGGTAATGGTAGTAACACAGAGTCTGTGTAGACAATTATAGATAACAACGACTACCAATACGTGGTGATGGTAGTAACACAGAGTCTGTGTAGACAACTATAGGTAACAACGACTACCAATACGTGGTGATGGTAGTAACACAGAGTCTGTGTAGACAGCTATAGGTAACAACGACTACCGATACGTGGTGATGGTGGTAACACAGAGTCTGTGTAGACAACTATAGGTAACAACGACTACCAATACGTGGTGGTGGTTGTAATACAGAGTCTGTGTAGACAACTATAGGTAACGATGACTACCAATACGTGTTGATGGTGGTAACACAGAGTATGTGTAGACAACTATAGGTAACAACGACTACCAATACGTGGTGATGGTAGTTACACAGAATCTGTGTAGACAACTAAAGGTAAACAACGACTACCAATACGTGGTGATGGTAGTAACACAGAGTATGTGTAGACAATTATAGGTAACAACGACTACCAATACGTGGTGATGGTAGTAACACAGAGTATGTGTAGACAACTATAGGTAACAGTTATAAGTAAACAACGACTATAAATTTATTGTTGCGGTCATATCTGTCTGACTAATGTTTTCAATGTATAAAAGGTGCATACGTGATGCGGTCAACATTCTTGCCAAATAATTGATAAAGAATGCAAACCTATTTATAAATGTTTGAAGTCTGGTGTCCTCGTGTATGTTGTATATCTTCACCAGATAGTCTGTTAAGTCCAATCATCTCGACCACTGCAACATCTACCCACGTTTACCCATTGGCTCGAAAATGTGTGATTAAATTGATGGTTTCTTTTGAGGCGCTCTTTTATGTACACTAGTCGGCCACTGACACAATTCCATATGGTTGATGAAATGTCAACGACCTTTTCAGGTCGACCACGATTACTTATACCATTGATGACCATTCACTGTTTTTTGTGCCATTTGACCACCTTTACACTTACCTACACATATTGACACAATTACTCGAACATTATCTATTGGATTATATCATGCTCACTTATGTCTGTTGAGACAGTCCCCGTCGCCGCACAGAAATAATTATATTGATTTTGTGATCAGTGGAGATGTTACGTTAACGGCACAAACGACAGCTTTGGTAGCCGTGTAGGATCGTACAGAAACATCAGCTATGGTAGCCGTGTAGCATCGTAGAGAAACACCAGCTATGGTAGCCGTGTAGGATCGTACAGAAACATCAGCTATGGCAGCCGTGTAGGATCGTACAAAAACATCAGCTATGGTAGCCGTGTAGGATCGTACAGAAACATCAGCTATGGTAGCCGTGTAGGATCGTACAGAAACATCAGCTATGGTAGCCGTGTAGCATCGTAGAGAAACACCAGCTATGGTAGCCGTGTAGGATCGTACGGAAACATCAGCTATGGTAGCAGTGTAGGATCGTACAGAAACATCAGCTATGGTAGCCGTGTAGGATCGTACAGAAACATCAGCTATGGTAGCCGTTTAGGATCGTACAGAAACACCAGCTATGGTAGCCGAGTAGGATCGTACAGAAACATCAGCTATGGTAGGCGTATAGGACCGGACAGAAAAACCAGCTATGGGAGCCGTGTAGGATCGTACAGAAACACCAGCTATGGTAGTCGTGTAGGATCGTACAGAAACACCAGCTAGGGTAGCCGTGTAGGATCGTACAGAAACACCAACTATGGTAGCCGTGTAGGATCGTACAGAAACACCAACTATGGTAGCCGTGTAGGATCGTACAGAAACACCAACTATGGTAGCCGTGTAGGATCGTACAGAAACACCGGCTATGGTAGCCGTGTAGGATCGTACAGAAACACCGGCTATGGTAGCCGTGTAGGATCGTACAGAAACATCAGCTATGGTAGCCGTATAGGACCGTACAGAAAAACCAGCTATGGTAGCCGTGTAGGATCGTACAGAAACACCAGCTATGACTAAAAATCGTTAAACCAAAACAAAATATGTTCAAAGGAAAGATTTACATCGAAGGTTTATCGTCTTCTACCTCATCGACGACACCCGGCATGTAAATGGAGGTCAAATCCAAAGAGGAAGCGATATTCAAAGTGTGCAAAGCTATGCTATTATATATTACTGTTTCTAATAATGCATGTACATTGTGTAAAATATTTTTGGGAGAAGATTTTATAAATTAGGGTCACTTGTGCCTTATCCCATTGCAAATTATAATGAAATTTGTCTAAATCAAAAATCATGCTGAAAGGCAATACATATATATGATAAGGAAATCAACATATGTTACAAGAATTAACTTCTCGTGTCATATTGATTTCTTTTGCAATTCACACGTGCTTGAGAATATCGTTTGCACACCAAACTCACGTTTGAGACACAAATATGGACATTAAAATCCGACAGTGACACGGCTCCTAGTGTCCGCCTTATTTGTGTATACCAGTACTGTAATTAGTGTTTCTAAACTCATTATCCTGTCTCTGGTCAAATGAGTTAACACCACCTGTTCCAACTGACCTGATCAATAGCTTATTTTATATTTTGTAATTTTTTCTTTTACATTGTTGTAAGAAAAAAAGATTTGACATTGCCATCATGTTTAAAACACTAAATCTGCAAAAATCTGGATTTGAAATCGAAAATAATAAGCTAGAGAAAAAAAGATTGTATCAGTGAAAATATTATTAATATTCAATTTATATTTGAATAAGCAATCGACTTTCAACGCGAAGCATTTGTCTCACAAAATATTAAGACTCAACTAAATTTTCTTAAAATTAAATAATTTGGTTACTCGAGCTCATGATATTAAGGTGCTATAAAAATGAATATTTAATACTTCATCCCCAACAGTTCCTTATCAAACATATCGAGTGCAATGTTTTGATTGGTTGTCAAACACGTGACAGTTAGGATTAGACCAGGTTTAAATCCTGAGTAAAGATAGCGGTAATACACACTGCAATGGAGTGACACAGTTTACGATGTATAACAGAGCATACAGAACCTGGTGTGGAAAAACAACATTCACATCAAGGCATAACTGATATCACAATGTTTCTGATTACATATAAATATCATTACCTTATATCACAATGTTTCTTATTTAATATAAATATAATAGCCTTATATCACAATATTTCTTATTTAATATAAATATAATAACTTTATATCACAATATTTCTTATTAAATATAAATATAATAACCTTATATCATAATATTTCTCATTAAAAATAAATATAACATATTAATTAATTCATTTTAATTGCATTAGATATTATGTAATTCACTCGCCAATACAGAAGTAAAACAGGAGACAGTTAACAAGTCCATTTTAATGATTCAGACATCGTGCACCTAGAAGGAAACAGCCACTACAAAGATGTCAAAGAGAAAAGGACATTATTAAGTCAATAACACCGAAACATTGGCACAATACACGCTTAAACACAACAGCCACTATCAGAGTATTTAAAAAAATCAATAAAACTACAAAAATCTACACAAGTTGAAATTTGATGAAGTGAACATAACGCAGACAGTTAACCGTAAATTTACAACATCAAAAGAGTTTTTAAAATTGCTGAAATATTTGGCTTAGTACGATTAGCTGCCTTCCGTTAATTATAATATAAATATATTTGGGTAATGCTTTACAGCAGGGCTGGCTATCTGTTTAAGTAACTAGATACATGATTGTTTACGGTGCGTAATCTTGATAAGAAGAACCCAATTATTTGCAATCAGATTCGTTTCAGGAACGTCCTGTTCTGCGTTACAGGATAAACGTCGATGCCCGGCAAGGTATGTCTTGAGCTTTGCATTTGTTCTGTATTCGATACAGCTGAAAAATGAAGTATGCCACGCAAAAACAAAATGATTCAACTATAACCTATAGCACAGTTTAGATCCAGTTTGCTTTGGTTTCCTTCAAATTTCCTTTCATGAGACAACAAGTGACTGATGACTGTAACTATGGAAACAAATAACTTGGAGGACGAAACGGTACCCTGCTAGTGTGTAACAATGTCATATAATAATGCCTATGATTGTAAGGGAAAAAGGGGAACGTTTTCGTATCAGATACAATGTACAAACACATGGCGATAAGCATATGCTCATCTGTGCTGTTCTCTGTAGCAGAAGTGACAAATGAGGCCAGCAAAAAAGTTCATCTATATCTACCAGAGCTTTTGAAATTTTTTTTACATGGCGAAGGTGCGCAATAACTAATGCTCTAAATGTTTGCATTGACCTACTTATTCTATATAGTTTAACTGAGTAATAAGAGCAACATGGATCATGAAAAAAGATTGTCTATCAATTCAAGTTTGAAAAAAACATGCTTATAAAATATAATTTGTAATTTTATCCATAAAAGTCTATATCAGACGCAATATATATAGTGCCCTACATGTTTATTTGAATATCGATCTTAATGTATAAAACGCTTGCAAAAAATGTTTGATGATTTTTTTTCATAGTTTTACGTCTTTGCAACGATTAAGATCACAGTTGTATGAAGACAGGACACGGACAAAATATAATTTAAACTAAGCTACACAGCTAGCCGATTGACATAGTTACACGTTCCTAAAATCTCAGTGTCAAAGGTCACACCGTCAGCTCATTCATCTCTGAAATTTCATAATGAACTATTCCAATGTTAGCTCATTCACCCCTGAGCTTTCATAACGAACTATTTCAACCTTTGAATTGGAAGGGTTCAAATGTGTCTTCAGGGGTGAATGAGTTAAGCTATACAAACACACCAGCATGCCTATGCTAACAACGATTACTGTAAATACCGAAGTGTCTTCACTTACACAACCGTACACAGAAACCAAAGTGTCCAGACTAAAACGTCTCAAGACAAAGAACGAAAGTGTCAGGTATACTAAGGTTCCGTGGGATGTACTAAATCATTAATTTATCGTGTTTTGGTGGCGCTATCGGACTAAAGTGTCATACACAAGGGCCTATAAGTCTACTTCTGATGATGGGTAAGTAGCATCATCCTAAAACCATTATCAATGTCATCAATCACTGCTGTTAAAAACCAGAAGCGTAAAGCAGTTAGCTCATTCATCCCTAAATTCATATTTGGACCTTACCAAATCAAAAACTAGGCAAGTCCAGTTTAAATATTCAGGGGTGAATGAGTTAATAATGTTTCTTCGTGCAGTGTATTGACTGTACTGGTGCCGAGATTGTAATTGATGCTATATATATATATAAGAGGACCTCTGACCGGTTTAGCAACGCTCTGTACATTGGAACACCTACAACTTGGAACACGGCAGCTTGTTTCTTGTTATAAGTTTAATTGTTTTAAGGGGCACACACAATTTCCATTATGTTCCCCATGAACATAAGCAGTGCTAAGCTTTTATCTTTTATCACCAAGCTGCCTTCCCGTCCTTTATACACCAAATTTTCTATTCTCATGGAGGAAGATGTAAAAAAAAAACCGGTCTGGTTTTGTTGCGTGAAATGAAATTGGCAGGAAATTGGATTGCACTGGATCTAAATTAAGTTTTATCATTAAGGATTCGTGTGCCATAACTTGTTTACAATAAATTTTACAATTAAATACAGAAAACAAATGCAAGTTCAAGAGCACTTACCATGTAAGTCGACGATTTTCACCCTGCTACACAGAGCAACACGACTGCTTGTGGAACTTAGTGTTATGTCTATTAGTGTGTTGGTCAGTCGGCGAGGAACACGTGGTGTTGATGAAGGTCAAACGTGTTCTTAGTGTTGTAGGATAGTGTGTAACATTTATATATATATATATGTATATAAGTATTAAACATTGTCCATGACCAATGACAGAAAACAGGTTTATCTATATATCTAATAACTGTCTATAATATAATAGGTACTGGTACATCAGAGGAAAAAAGTACTAGCTATATAAAAGTTCCTATATATTACAACATGTATGATTAAAGATGACTACACTATAGTTTTTTTTATGTTATATTCAAAATGTCCTCAGAAATATTTATGTTCAGTAACAATTTGAAAAGTACATCTTGGCATTTTTTGGGGCTAAAATGGTTCTTTCCCTCACACATGACATTAATCAGTTCATATATATATTTTACAACATTTATTCTAGTCTACATTACTAAAACAGATACACATACAGTATGATATGTTACCGGGTTTTAGTCTATTGGTTACTCAGATATCACTACTGATTCACGGGTTTTTGTATACAAGTATTATTGTTTTAATCAGTTAATCACAACACTGGCGTAATGTCTATTAGGATGAATTTGGGTACTAACTAAAGGAATGTCGCGGAGAAGCGATAAACAAAAAACAAAACAAAACACAAACAAATCAGGAGGAAATAGGTAGAACAACACACCGCCTAACCTAAGCAGGCGCTAAGGGTGTTTTACCCTGACTATCACAACGTTATATCTATACGATGCGCAGCCTCACAAACCCGATCTCAACTTCACGTGGGATACTTCCCGCTTTTTAAACTATAATACATGTTGGAATGTTGATATCCACGGCAGTAGACAAATTTTACTCGCTGTCTGGACGCTGGTGTAGAGAGACGAAACGATTTTCAATAGCGATTATCCTTGTATATTTCTGTGAATCTAGATCTTTGTTAAGAAAACTGATTGATGAATTATAAAGCCGACTTTAACGCCAACCTGTTCAAAACAATAAGATATGTTTTCAGTTCATAGAAGTATACATATTATACAAAGTTACCTTAGTAACTCATATCTTTAATGAAAGGTTATTTTGATATGGATAATCTTCAAAGTAGAAAGTGCATGTGTTGAAAACAGTAATGTTATAATGTGGTATAAGATAATGTAGATAAGAGGCTTGTCGAGGGAGTTAATTCTAATAGTTTTCACTTAATTAAAGTGTTGGGTATCATATTTTAAGGGAAATAACTCTTACACGAATCACAGGTTTAAAGTGTAAGGTAAACCATATATTTAAATTAAATAACCCTAACACAAATCACGGATTAACGGGGTAGCCTATAGCCTCAAGGGAGATAACTATAATACAAGGCGAGGTGTAGCCTTATATCTAAGGGAGATAACTCTAAACACAAATCGCATATTTTTATTTGTCAGAATTTGTCACCGAGATCTATTCCTTATTGATACGTCTGGAAGCGAGTATTTTGCCTACTATCCGTGGATTTTCATAGCTATAAAGCATAATCGATCTAGTTACAAAGTACGTATGCCTGAAATCAGACGTAATTTATGAAAACAGGAATAGTCCCACGCGTAAAGTGTTTCGTGTGACGGAATCAATCGCAGGAACCACAAAGTCCCTTTGTGTCCACTTGAAGGCTGCTAAAAGTGCAAAAGCAAAGCAAGCACCCATCAACACGTGTATTTCTTATGGACTTTAAAGAAAACTCAAACATCAAGTTCGTGAGGTTGCGGGTAGTATACGTATTTGCACTTGACATTGTAAATGTGGTTAAAAACATATAAAAGTTATGACGATTTGTGGAGAAAAATATCGAAAAACTACAGACGAGACACGCTGAATTTAAGATGAATGTTAACTTACCTTCTATTGGATTGAATGTAATGGCAAGATAGACATCGAGCATTATCTACATGGCCGCTTATTATTTACCAAGCCAACATAACGTAACCACGCCCATAAACACGCGTACATAACGTAACCACGCATATGGTCACGTCTACATAACGTTACCACGCATATGGCCACGCCTACATAACGAAACCACGCATATGGTCACGCCTTCATAACGTAACCACGCATATGGTCACGCCTACATAACGTCACCACGCATATGGTCACGCCCACATCAATATCTTTATGCCCATCATTACACCAACAATACACAATCAACACTAATAAATAAAAAAAATGTTAAATTTAAATAATCAAGAAAATGACAACCATGTGAAAACTCAATTTAACATAATTATCAGTATCAAATGAAACGAAAGATTTAAAAACGTTAAAATAACATTAATTAATAAGATAAACCATCAAGTTATGTCATGATATGCATAACACATACATCGATTTTGGCAAACGAAATCAATTTTAAAAGAAATTAAATGACATAAAAAGAAATAAGCAATAACAAATATGAAAGAAACTTAAAGAAACCATATTAGTATTAGCAGTTCTATGGTAGTGTTTCGGAAACACAAATTGTCCATCTTAAAAAGGCGGGAAACATTTGTTTTCAATTATAATAAGAACAGTCAAGTTACAATACTAAGCACAGTAGTGGTCCTTTCCCTCATCTCTGGGAACACACAAATAAACCAACATAAGTTCTGAAAATGCGATTAGGTACCAATTGTTAAGTTAGTACGCAACGAACCAATTTAAGCATCAGCCCTAAAAGCTGCTACGGTAAGCTATACACGACAACATACGTCACACTAGCACGTGACTTTTTTTACAAAGGAGGTCAAGCCTTGTCTGTGCTCGGAAATGTTTCATTAACAACATGTCACCTTAAACTCGTGAGTGTTTAACGATATTATAATCAAAACGTATTTTCCTTATCACTTAATTTATAATAAAATTATCAACTTATAAATTAAAAAACATCCCAGTACAACTTGTCGGATTCCAAATGAGATTTATTTATGCTTATTTTTTNGCATAAGCTCACTTGGCACTTCGTGCCAGGTGAGCTAAAAACAACACTTTCGAATCTCAGACAAGGGGCTGTACTTATGTTGTGAAGATAAAACCTAAACATAAAAGAGTGAACAAGAGGCCCAATGGGCCTGCATCGCTCACCTGGTATAAATTTCACACTTGTAATCTTAAAAGTGGACTAAAATACAGCAACAGGCAGAATATCAGTGTTTGATTCATAAGAACCTATTAAGCGATTTAAACATATGACGCTTGTGACCTTGAATATCGAACAAGGACATAAGGTTGAAAGTGGGTCAAGATAATTCAACTTGGTAGCCCTTCATCCCAACATGCTACAGGCCCAATTTCAGTATCCTCGGCGGTTTGGTTATTGAGAAGAAGTGGTTTGAAGATTTTACGACATTTGACCCCTGTGACCTTGAAAGTAGGTCAAGGTCATTCAGTTGAACAAAATTGGTAGCCCTTCATCCCAGCATGCTACATGCACAATATCAGTACCCTTGGCCTTTTGGTTATTGAATAGAAGTTGTTTGAAGATTTAAAGACATTTGACCCCTGTGACCTTGAAAGTAGGTCAAGGTCATTCATTTGAACAAACTTGGTAGCCCTTCATCCCAGCATGCTACATGCCAAATATCATCAGCCTGGGCTTCTTGTTTATTGAGAAGAAGTTGTTAAAACATTTTTACATATTTGACCCCCGAGATCTTAAAAATAAATGAAAGTCATTTATTTGAACAACCTTGGTAGCCCTTCATCCAAGCATGCTTCTGGCCAAATATCATCACTTGAGGCCTTTTAGTTACTGAGAAGAAGTTGTTTAAAGTAAAAAGTTGACACCGGACGGACGACGGACGGACGACAGACGCCGCACCATGCCATAAGCTCACTTGGCCCTTCGGGCCAGGTGAGCTAAAAATAGGGTAGGTGATTTGGGATTTATATATTTACCGTTTTTAAGAGTTGGGGGAGGATAATTTAGCAAATTACAAAAAATATTAAAACATTATTATTAAGACCAGTTACATTCATTTTTTTCCTTATACTGTTTGGCGTTTTGAGTAATAACATATGATTTAAATTTTATTTTGATACCTGCCCATGAAATAGAGGGGTGTCACATCGTTCAAACGAGATGAAATTGTGAGGGTCGGAGGTAGAACTAAGGTCAGTAGGGGTCCCTGGAACATATATTATTTAGCCTAATCCTTTGTATGATAATCTGAATGATCAGACATGGAAATAACATTAATGTTATGGTTTAAATGTATATTCCAATATCATTGACCTATTCTTTATCACGTTCCGTTTAGAGGTCGAAACCTGTACAGAACTTCGTATATATCACTTAACAGCTAAAGGTGAAAATGTAACACATGACAGTGAGATGAATAACGTATATAAATTCTTCCATACGACTAAATGCATTTAACCTACTTCTCTCGAAAAAATAAAGCATCTTAAAGTATTTCATCCCCCTACTTTAATGTATAAAATATCACTATACAACATAACACACCTCTACTCCGCCCCTCTCCATATCTTATTGTACAAAATATCACTAATCAAGATAACATACCTCTACTTCGCCTCTCTCCTTATCTTATAGTACAAAATAACACTAAACAACATAACACACCTCTACTCCGCCCCTCTCCATATATTATAGTACAAAATATCCCCATACAACATAACATACCTGTACTCCGCCCCTCTCCTTATTTTATAGTACGAAATATCACTAAACAACATAACATAACTACTCCACCCCTCTCCATATTTTATAGTACAAAGTAACACTACATCATTGCATAAATCCAGCCCTCTCATTAGCATACGGTTTTATATAAGAACTTACATTACTATATACAAAATGACATTATAAAGCGTTATTTAATTACCCCGATCTCCTCCTTACCTACACATATGAGATAGACTATATTATTTAGTTACCCCGATCTCCTCCTTACCTACAAATATGAGATAGACTATATTATTTAGTTACCCCGATCTCCTCCTTACCTACAAATATGAGATAGACTATAATACTTCATAGATATGTTGTGTTTACCTGAGCTACCCTAATCTTGCATCTAGCCATTCAATATTATTTAACTTCACACACCATCACTTGACAGCCTTCACTGGAAGTAAATAGGGGTAAATACAATATAAACGTTTCAGTAAGCAACACAACCATGGACCAAGTAAAGCACATGTAAAGCACATGTATTCCTATAACATCACAGCTAAGCGTCATTGAAATGGCTTCTGTAGGACCTAGCTTAAGGATAAGCAGTGTGGAAATACATATGGCATATTAATAGTTAATTTTACATTGCAGTAGAATTCAAGCATTTGGAGCAACTTTTACTATGATAATTACAGCTAAGTGAGGGATTCTGATTTAATTATCCACCCAGATCGTATCATATAACTTACTTTATGTCTTAAAAAGGTAACAAAATATCATATTGTATCTCGGTATTCAGTAAAACGTCAAGGAAAGTAGGTTTATATCCCCAACCCAATATTTTATCAATTTATCTGTTACATACACATTCCCTGTGGGGTCCTCTTCAATATACTGGAGATAACTGGATAATGTAACTATATTTCTGGTTATTACTGTTCTACCTAAATTTCAATGAAAAAATAATCATCTGAGTTATCCGATATCCAAATCTATTTATTTCCCGCTCATAGTTTATTTTCATCTTTATTAAACAACAGCTATGCAAAAACGTCCAGAACAAATTACGCGATTAAATACAACAGCATTAAAGGGGAGATAATTGACATCATTATTTTATATTTATCATTGAACGATTTGACGACAGATTGTGTGTAATTCCATTCAATTTAAACTTCTCATTAATGGTTGTGATCTGTGAATTTTAATATGGTTTATTTACTGCTAACTTAATTAACTAAGACAATAAACAGAGTTTGTTGTTAGTCTATAAGAGCAGCGATTAGCATCGTATTGTTCATCTTTATCTTTATACATATGAAAACAAAACTGTTTTAAAATAATCAGGCGGGAGGAAGCAAAACGAGAAAAGAATAATTTAAAGCCACAAAAGAACAACCTAATTTAAATAATTTGGTTAAATACGAAACACATACCGTTATGTTTTGACGTGGCAGAATAGATACTATTAACATAGGTTGGTATAATACGGTAGAATATAGAAAAGATAATCAACTCACGCGTCGAAATGGGTTTTATTTATCATTGCTCATTCCCGTTTTATATTCCCAAAAAATAAACGCACATACAATGTAAATAAGTGTTTTTTTCTACATTCCATAACTTTCAATGTATTAGTTAACTCCATCAATAGACTCAATATGTTCCTAAACTCAATACAAGATATTCATTAATACACTCACTAAGTCAGACTTATTACTCATTATCATACCTCTACTTTATTTACTCTATATAAAAGTAATTGGTTAAATCGAACATATCCCCACTTTTGCCTGACTGTGTTTTAATCCTGTGTTTTAGTCTGGGAACTAAAACACACCTACAATCGCGTGTTTCCGTCGAGCCAATCAGGCGAGAGGTGGCCGGAGCTTGTTACCGAACTCGGAAGCGACGCGCGAGGTGGGCGGAGCTTGCTACCGAACTCGGAAGAATTTGATCCATTGCCAGAAAGGGGTAGCTAGGACGTGAAGCTATACAGCTTATGGTTTATAAATATTTTCTAGTTAAAACTATCACTCCAGTGGGTATCGGTATAATAAAACGGTTAGAGTATGGGGTTGAGGGATATAGCAGGTTTCTGGTGTCCCTTCACCATGCCTATTTCCCTCGACTTCGCCTCGGGAAATATACCTGTTCTCGGGACCCCAGAAACTTGCTATATCCCTCAACCCCATACTTTAACTGTATACTATATCAGACAGGTAATAATTAAAACACTGTATGACACTTTGTAGAAAACTATACACAACACACTCATTAAAGCCCATTAACACACTCATCTATAGACACTCCTTGACACCTCGTAAGATGATGTTTACCAACTACCCATAAAGACACCATAAAGACACCATAAATAAGACATCTAGTGAGATATTTTAAGACACAGCAAGAGACTCATTTGAATACTCTACATAAAACACCCTTTTAGACACTTTACAAAACACTCATTAAGACACTATAAAAACACGCATGAAGACACTATATAACACGCATTAAGACACTATATAACACGCATGAAGACACTACAAAAACAAGCATTATGTAAGATTTCAATTCACTACAAACAACACTTATTTAGTCACGTCGAAAGACACTTATTAGATATAAAGACACCATACCATATTTTCTCTTAAATTTACTTTATACAATACCTCCATTTAGTCTCGTTTAAAACTCATTCACTCATTACGACACTGTTTGCAAGACTAAGGAAGACACTCATTAAGACACATTTAACACCCATATTCAAGACACTCAATACTGGACACCTAGTCATAAACTCATTAAGACATAGAAATACACCAATTAAGACACCGCATAAAAGACACAAGCTAAACCTTCATTTTAGACAGCCATTAAAATATCGTTAGTCCACTCATTAAGACACTCCATACAAGACCCTTATTAAGACATAAAATAACACGACACTTATTAAGACATAGAATAAAAGACTCGTATTTAGACATATCATAAAATATCCTTATTAAGACATAGCATAAAAGAACCCGATAAAGACACGTTATTTTGCATTGTTATTATTATGACATTTGAAGTCAAATTAAAGCGCGAATTAAACATTGTTGCGGAAACAAGTTTAAGAAACACCACACCAAGCCCCTCACAGAAGCGGTTTTTCAACACTGCGTCCAAACCTCGTTACCAAGCAACAAGCGGTACTCGATGGACCAGTGTTTCCATTGTGTTACTGGGTCGGCGTCTAATCCTTACATTGCATTGCTAAGTGAACAGCGTTCCTTGTCCAATAGAGAGTACACAATAAAGGATTGTTGTATATCGTATTTAACAACCTCGAGTTAGTTGGATTTCAAGTTCTGAAAAGAAAACGAGTTTTCCTATTTAGAATATGAAAACGAACTAATGAGAATAAGACAACGTGATAAACAACGACCAAGAGATTGTGTGACATCTCTCTACTGCAATGGTATGACATTTTCGACATTATTGATGAACACATATGTTTAACCAAAACCGTTTAATGAAGTTTATACACTAGTCGAACTGTGGCAGAAATGGACCTTTCGGGTTACAGAAATCTTCTAAAGTTTACGGGTAAAGAAAAAAGGACATTTGTTTTTTACATGTAACAGGGAAGTGTAGTGTAAAGTCAAATCTGTGCAATCACAAGTACCGTAACACTGGCCATACAGACAATAGATACCTCGTGGGTGATTAAAGTCCATCGTATACAATCAATGGTAGCCTCTAAGTGTCACACTAACCTTTTAAACATGACTTTGACTTAAATTCGGACAGACAACGACACAGCTGAGATATGAGTCTGTTTGAACTAGGATTGTGTATCGACTTATGAAAACTTGGATTGTGTATCGACTTATGAGAACTTGGATTGTGTATCGACTTATCAGAACTGGGATTGTGTATCGAATTATTCGAGCTGAAGAGCAAAAACGTAACAACTGTAAACAAGGCGACTGGGAAACACAGAATATCTCAGATGTATAACGAACAAATTGGGAAGACAGAACGCCCGAAAACAATAGCAGGAAGAATATGTACTCAATTCATAAACAAAATCAATACTAACATACGCGTTTAGTAGTGGAAACAGACAATGAGACATTTGGACAGACACAAACAGCATGGCAAAGCATTCACGTTGACATCAATACAAACTATAGTCAAAACGAAAGTAAAGACGATAAGGTACTTCAAACACAGAACACCTGTACGTGGCACCATGTTAGCTGAGGGAAGAGCCATGTTAGACAATGTTAAATTACATATTTGTCTGGATTTAACAAACCACGATCAGTGCCCATTGGGAATGTAAAATATGAACACGGAATAACATTTTGAAAAAGAGAGCTTTAACAAATTAAACGATCTTGACCTTGAAAGAATGATATTGTCAGCCGAAATTCGTAATGGACCTTGAGAGACAGGATGCTGAGACTATCATAGAATCAGTGTAACACAAAAATCTGTGGTCATGACTGTAGTTAACGTTCAAAGTCAGGTCTTGCTCAAATTAAAGTAGACGCGAGGTAGCTTTTCTCTAAGGACAATGAAAAATACCCAAGTGTTTGTGATAGGAATATGTCAGTATCTAGCGTAGGAACCATATCAGAATGTAGGTTAACATGATTGGGCTCGACCCTGAGATGGCGGTTTAACATTTGTGTTTATATATATAAATCTGGGTGTGTAGATTAGACAATTTTATACGATCATTCATCTGAATGTGTGGAATAGACTTGTGCACATACTTATCAACCACGGATTTTGGTTTAGATATTTTGTATATACCCATTTATATGAGTATGCGGTTAAGAATTTTATATGTATTCATTTATTTGTGTGAGTGGTTCAGAATTTTATATATATATAATCACTAATTTGATTGTGTAGTTCAGCCATTTTGTTTATAATCATTAATCTTAGTATGTGATTAAGACATTTTGTATATAACTATTAATCTGAATGTGTGGGGTTAGAACCATTCATCAGACTGTTTGGTTAAGACATTTTGTATCTTACCATTAATCAAAGTGTATGGTTGAGGTACTTTTTATATAATCATTAATCTAAGTATGTGGTTCATAAATTTTGTATATGACCATTAATCTGAGTGTGGTTAAGAAATGTATGTGGATGTGAAATTATATCAATATCTTGGGATAAATGGAAAACAGCAAATTTACACCGAGAATTCTACTATGACAAGCTTCCCATACGACTTCGAATTAGGAAGTTAGCGTTTAGCTGTTCGTCACAATTTTAAGGAGAGACGGGGTGTTATTTTAAGGAGAGACGGGGTTTATTTTAATGTTTTTGGGGTGTTATTTTAATGTTTTGAGGGTGTTATTTTAAGGAGAGACGGGATTTATTTAGGCGACCAACTCCCCACTGAGGGGTGTACATAGCTTTGCTGAAGGTTTTTTGATGTCAGACCGATGCTACTCAAAATATTTCTCATGGGAGATAACTCTTGAAACTGACGGTGAAATCATTCATTTCTGATTATGACTAAGGTGTCACGTGATAGTGTTAATAACTTCCAAATACATACTTAGTAATAAAAAACCCAAAAAGAAATAAAATAACTCAAATGAAAAAGAAAAGAAAAGAAACAAATCAACAAGCAGATATAGTATTGATTGTTAACCGTTACGTTCACAGCTTTGCCAAATGTCTAGTTTCGTAAAATGTATCATATGAATATTTTAAAACACTTTAAAGTTAGATTTTCAGTCCACTTGATCCTATAATTTTTTAATACACTTAAGCTTCAGTTTATATTTGTTGTTACGCTTTTTAGTACACTAAGACATAAAACTGTTATCTTACAAATAATAAGACTACTTTAATTCACTTTGCCACAGCACTATCTCAGTTTATTATCATAATACTATTTTAGATCTTATCTTTGTTTATTTTACAATAAGACTTTTTTGTGTCCAATCTTAATTTATTTCACCATAAAACTATTTCGTATCTTATTCTTAGTTTATTTTACCATAAGACTATTTTATTTATTTATTTAAATTTATTTCATCATAAGACTATTTTGTGTTTTATCTTAGTTATTTTACCTTAAACCTATTTGGTATCCTCTCTTAGTTTATGTTACTATAATACTATTTTGTATTTCATCTTTGTTTGTTTTACCTTATGATAATTCCGTATCTAATTTTAGTTTATTTTTTCTTAAGACTATTCTGTGTCCTTTATAATCAGGCTGTTTTCACACGGTTTATCACACGGCTGTGTTTGAACACTTAGCGGCTGTTTAAGTACAAGTAAACGCCCTTACAAGGCCATTTTATCACTTTTATGATAAAACATGTTCAACATATTGACATTTATTTTGAGAATATTCAGTACATTGAACATCATATCAATTTTAGTATACTTTATCAAAAGACTACTTTTAGAATAAGTGTACAAAGCCATTTAAGTACACTGTATAATGAGACTTGCCCACACTTTATAATGACTGTTTCAATAATTAATCATTTGAGTGTTTAAGTACATGTTAATACACTTCATCATACGACTATTTTGTCTTATCGTAGAAGAACTTAATAATACTTTACCTTTGAACTATTTCAGTAAATGTTGAATTTAGATATTTTAATACACTTTATACATAGACTTCTTACGTACACTTTATCAACGACACGAGCATTGACGTTACGCGTGTAAGTGAGCGAGCGTGCTAGCTGACAAGGCAATATATGTCTTTGTCCCAATACTGTCACGTCATATCTTAACGCATGCTCTTAATTATATCCCATATGAATATAGCTCAAAACATGCGATTTTTTCACATATTTTTCCGAATAAGTAGAACCTCAATGTTGTAAAGATAAAGTATCGATACATATGTGATATATATCGGTACAAAGATGATGTCGGCACATACGTGATATATATCGGGACTTTCCGATATAAATCGGTACATTTGTGATATATATATCAGTAAATATCTGAATATATCGGCACATGTGTGATATATATCGGAACGTTTCAGATACTCATCGGTACATAGGTGATATATAGAGAATAATACATGCCTTTTTCCATATCATACCCAATATCAACCCTCGACCAATATCAGCCCGAAGGCCTGAGGGCTGATATTGGTCGAGGGTTGATACTGGGTATGATATGGAAAAGGGCATGTTTTATTCTGTTTATTACATACTTCCTATTGAAATACGGAATGATTTACTATCTTATGATCTATTTATCTTTTTTGAAATATTGAAAAAAAATCCAAATGGGGTGTGATACGGGTTTTGCGGGCTGATACGGAGAGGGCTGATTCGGGTTTGGGATGTGATACGGCGATCGCATATACAAACAACCCGTATTTATTAGTAAGTATGTAATAAAAATCGGTACATTTGTGATATATATCGGTACATATGAGATAAATATCGGTATATATGTGATATATATCAGTACAAACGTGATACATATAAACACTATATATATGTGATCTACAAGGAAATAAGTATTAATTGACAAATGATCTGAAGAAATATACAATTAAAAAATATTGTTCATGGAAAAATCATTTCGTAAGCATCACTATCTTAAGACAAATTAAAAGCATTTCCATAATATAAACACCTGATAAACTCGTTTATTAATTAAACAATAAAAGTAATCACTGGAATATAGGGATATACAATTTAAAACTAATGAAGTATTTCAATTTATTTTGGAGGAAAGAAGAATAATTCAATTCAAGAAAGGAACTAACCGTACGCCAAATACAAACCCGTTAACGACCGAGGTTACAATATCAAGACATGCTTATGTCTGTTTCATGGATATTGTCAAATTATCTAAAGCAAGTCAGTGTTAGCTTTGGTTCACAACGATTGTAAAAATCAACTATAGAAAATAAGTCTCGTTTTGGTTTAACAGCGACAGGTAAATAGTAGAAGAGAATTTCAGATTTCCTTCAGATATGCCGAAGACACCATTTAGTGGTCGATAAACCGGAATTGGGCAGCAGTGCTATCAACCCTCACTAACTTTGTTATACAAGAATATAAGGGTCGTAAACATTAAAACAAGAACACAGACACTTTGACAATATGATAGCCGAGCCTTATCTTACCCACGCGGAACAACCTTACAACCCCACACGATGGTCTCGGTACTTATTGATAGGTTTAGATTTATGCTAAAATACCGGTTCTTCAGTTTGTATACATAGTATTGCAGTTAGCCTAGTATTTCTGATTACAAATGGGAGTAACGGATCGCAAGCATGGAGTCCTAGTTGCTTAAAACCAAATCAACAAGTTTTAAAGTCTAAAAAGTTCTAATGACTTAATTTAGTTTAATATAATGACCAATATTTGTTTACTAGGACTTGTTATAACCGACATGGTGCTAGGTATCTGACAATGTCACGGAAGTGTTAGAGTAGCTTTGGGCTAATGCTTTACGCGTCGTTCAGTACATAGAATAATTCTGAAGGCATATAAAAGGAACTTAATCATACAATGCTTTCTCGAGATGTTTTAAACCTTGTACACAGTCTGAGTAAGAGATGCTATTTTGATAGCAATCCGAGAATTTTTTTATTGAAATGTACTGTATCCTTTCCATTTATGGTAAGCAAATATTGGTACCGATGGCAGGCGCTACCAGAAGCCGAGAAAGCTCCCTTGTAACGGGATTAACATAGATAAAACTAAACGTTTAAGCTTAAATATAACCAAGTTAAAAGATATCAATAACAATAATACCTTTGCCGACGATGAGGAGTAAGGTTCGTCGAAGAGCGCCCATATTTTCGGCTGGATCCGTTGCCAACAGTTCAGTTCGCCTGTACGATATTCCTCCTCCCACCCAAATTTCTTCATAATGTCTTCCTCAGTGGGTTTGTCCGTATCCAGATCGAGTCTGTCCAAAATCCCTAACACATCCTGTGTGTCTCTATGTGACGTATACGTCATCCAACAACAGGGCTCCACCTGGTTCGAATCCAGTCCCCAGAATTCTAATTCCTCCTCGAATAATGGACCACACACGTCCGTGGGATAATGGAGCTTCCCGGACCGATAATAGTTCAGGATTTGAGCAAACACTCCTGGGTGTCTGTCAAAGAAGTATTCATTCAACACAGGGTCATAATTGGCCAATGCTTCGGTCAGTCTTGACAGACGTGTGGCCGGAATTTTCTTAAGAGTGGCTTTGTACGTTTCATGCCGTATACCACCGACGTTGAGAATTACACGGTTATCCGCGTCAAGTGTGTTCATCGACATCTCGGTTTATATTTTGTTTTAAAACACCCGGAAAAAATTCCCAAGCTTTATTTTCATTGAACTCACTATAATTAATAATTATCCTTTTATAACTCCGAACGGAATAATCAGATACACATAAACAATTATCCTTTTGTATCACTGATAGCAATAACCAGGGTCATACTGACGTTTTAACCATATTCATATCACAGAGTTGGGCATCAAACAGAAACGTCATTGCGTTTAAGTATTTGGAAACCGGAAGTGATGAGCGCACTTTGGAAGCCTCAATATCATATTGACACGTGTGTGTCTGTATCACAGCAGTGTCTTATCCTCGGCTGGGAAACACAGTACTTATCACGGAACGGGGGTAACTTCTTTCTTTCTCTTTCCCATAGTGGTTGTGTAACTCCATACGCTTTCCTGACTTATCTCATGGTCTGGAAAAGTAAGAAAAACAGACAAAATTGAATAAAAAGATCATTGTAACAAGGATTTTTTTTTTTAATGAGGTAGACATACTTTTGCACGTTAAATGGCATATTACAAGAGAAAATTACACCACTGTCTTATAATGATGTTATAGGGTACACCAACATATTTGAAAATAACTTGAAACATAGTTTTGAAAACAAACACTCAGAATTGAAAAAAGTCATAATCCGTACAATACAAAAAAAGAATTCCTACAAAGTAGTTATTATCAGTAAACTATAAAATCAACAAGTTGCGGTGATACTTCAAGAGAAACACATACACGATACAGCCGTACCGATCGCTGTAGGTGCACAATGTATATCTATTTCGATAGGTGGGTACATCCGGGGGATCCGTTCACACCGTCAACAGTGACAACCGGAGTTGTGTTATACGCGCATATATATCGGAACACCAAGTACAAGCTTCAAAACGACACAGACTTATTATCTATAGCAATTCCTGTTGCAGTTAAGCATTTGGTGTGCCCGTGTATGATATGACATTTCCAAATAGCTATCGCCTACCGACAGAGTAATATATATCAATATCTATAAAAGTGAGAGTGTGTGTATATATGTATATATATATGATCGCCTGCGGACAGAAATATATAAACATATATACAAATATCTATAAATATGTATGTATTCTCCTATACCAATTTAGCAGCAGTTTCATTTATCTTTCATTTCATTAAGCATTGGGTAATCAATGCAATTACTTAATTCGCTTTGTGGTGTGTTCACACACATGACACTGCACACCGTATCAATACCGGGTTCCGCTCTGACACGCACACCAAGGGGCCCGCGACAGGGCTCTCCTCTATACAATCAAGTTATTTAATGACATTAAAATCTCGAACGAGATAATATAAAATTGATTAAACCATTGAATATTATAACAAAATTAAACACTCACCAGTTGAGTTTGATAATGGTTATGGACGTTATATTTAGGTATTTTAGGCCATTATAGGATAGTATGTGAAGAGAATTTCATAAAAAAGAAACAGAATACTGGGTACCTCAATAACGTACTGCTATGATAGGGTAGTGTATCGAATAACAAACCCAAAAGAAATGCATAATAGTGTGGAAAAAACCCTCTATTCAGCGTTAACCATTCAACAGAAATAATAATTGTGTATTTGTAATGTTTGGAAATCCCTATTTTGAACCACTGAAATACATGCACATTTATGCATATACAGATTACGTAATTATGTGAAATTTTGATATACCGATTCCCCAGACAACCCGAGGGACTTCCGGTAACAGACAATCAAAGCCAAAATCATCGACTACGTTCATCTTCCGCCATATTTAACTGCTCGACCTTTATCTACAGCTTGAATGTAAGCAAGCGATGTTCCCACGGTAGCAGGGAGACGTGGCGAGCCTCGCGTACGTTTGTCACAGGTTCGGAAGAATTGCCGCCAAAACTATCAATGCGCTTATTCAACGCCGAAGTTTCGTAGTATTTTTATGATTTATTACCAGTCTTTCTGTTGCCTGTATTGGGTGGGCGTGGAGACATGAGTCAGAGTTTGATTTTCAGCTCAAGAGAACATGTAGTCCTGTTCCGATTCGATGTGAAATAATGCAGGTATACGCCAACTATAAGGGATACATATCTACTGCCTCTCAACAACAAACAAGAATACTGAGTGTATCGAATGCTATACAACGTACTATGTATATTAACCCTATAGAATCACAGTCCTTAACAAAACCGACGGAATTTAAATATTAACTGCTACATTTCGCAACACAACCTTACTAAGACTCTCACGAAATCATTTGCTAAAATTCAAATTTTAAACTATTTAACACTGACCTCCGCTTCAATATACAAAAACCTTACAATTAGGTTTAATAAAAATAAAATAAAAGTAATTTTAGATTTGGCAATAACACCAACATGCATTAAATTAACGTAAACTTGGACATACAGGGTGACTGATTAAGTCTTCAAGTCATTAACAACTCCGACTAGAAGGACTTCATTGATTAAACACAATCCATATTTCGTGGAAAGACGCTTCTAATATTATAAACGTTTGTTGAACTCTCGACAAAATTCATGTTTTTTTCCCGTGAAATTGTTTCCCTTGTGACAGTAGTATCCTTAGAGAAGGTTAGCCAATAAGATTTTATTTCCAGAATTACTTGATATCGTGAGAAAGGAGATACGAATCAATGAACAAAACAGATGTGAAAATTGCTCATTTTTCCTTTCACAAACAATTAATTGATATCAAATTTGTTCTCAAATTAATGTGCTGCCCTATAGCAAACGAGATCAGTACTGTTCAACACGCGCCCTTAAATTCAAATCTAATATTGTTTTATAACGAGAGAAGAATTCCAGAAAAACAAAACGATTTCGTTTCCATGATTAGACATGATTTAAGCAAGGTCAGGACAATGCTTTGAACTAACCATATTTTAATGCTACCAGGTTGGTTTAATTCAATCAGCCTTTCGATGCGGAAGAAGCTGGCAAGTCGATCTGATATAAGTACAGTTTCGTACCAATCACCAGCATTCTCAGGTGTATTCTGTTCTTTCTAACAAGATTTGAGGGTCTCCGAGATCTGATCTTGTCTTGGAAATCTCACAGTTTTTTACCCCTCATTCTAATTCACCTCAACAGCTATTTCTTCATCGACTCTCTGATGACGTCACGAAAAGGCCACCGGAGTATACACTTCAACAAACTCGCAGACGACATTTGAAGTAATCATGGTAGCCCGGACGCTTGTTTTGCACGCAGTACGTGCTATTCTCCGTGCACGTCTGAGAGGGGAAGGTCGTTAAGCCAAAGTTTCGATTAAAGTTTTCAAATTAGAACAAAAGCTCTTTAGTTGGTCTGTCTGTATGGACTATCGCATGGACAAATTGATATTGCAGTGACTAAGAGATCTGACGCAGGAAGAGTTTATTTCAATTTTGCAGACGGTTAAGTTTTTACGATCCACATGTTGTAGTGTTTAAATTTCACATAAGCACGTGTTCACTTGGGGTTGAATGCCAGTTCGGTCTGTCAGGTCATCTGTTTCTATACAATGATGTAGGTTAACGTCTCATTTGCCCTTCAGAAGTCTTTTTAACCAAAAGTCAAGAGAAGATACCTCACAGCAATAATAAACGTTTTCTTCTTCACATCACTTGTGTTACACCTTTCGAAATAATAGCGTACACCAACAAACCATAATGATAAACCGTGAAGGTAAGTTCATTGATTTATTTACAAAATGTGAAAACTGAAGCTATACTCTGAGCTAATATTGCATTGAAAGCAGTTTACTTTTCAGCCAAGTGTTTCGTATCAAGTCGGAATATTTACGTTTGTTTTTTTCATTGTAAAATGCGTCAGCAAAGTGAGTCACTCAAAACCCGGAGTGGTGATAGTACAACACTGTGGAAAATCAAGGGAGGCCTGATCATTACATTGATAAAAAAAAACTAGACTTGTCCGATGTCTCTGGAATATTGAATTATTATAAAAAAAAGTGTTTGGTCACTTTGATGTCTGAACGTAAGTTCTGAAACTAGGGGGAGATAACTTAGTAGTAAAAACTAAGAGGCTGGTAGCCAGCCTAGAACAAAATCCGGCAATATCCGTGTTGTAGTTACTCCCAACATTTAGTCATGTGAAGATTAATTGTTGAAATGAGTATTTTTACCGTTAATTATTAGTATCTCACAACCACTATAGGTTTCCTCACTCACGATTCATTGGGTAAACATTTTTGGTTACTCACTAGTGGGTAACACCGTGAACGCAGCGTCATTGGTCTATCTTATTATTATGTTGTCAAGCAACACTGCTTTGCAATTGTCATCAATCAATGACAACTGTTCTCAGATTTGAAACAACGATAATGCATTCCCATGAGAAACATGATTTTCTAGATACAATATGACGTTGTGGGAGAAAACAGTACCCAAACTAGTGATGGTTCTTTCAAATTGTAAAAGATACTCGGTAAACCTGGTGTCTTTACACAATTTGAAAATTAACTGAAGCAAGTTCGATAAACATGATAATCAACCAACACTGGTTACATTAACTCTATATCCCATGACAGATCCACTATTTATACAAATTTGTTCCGTTTCCACAAGGCCCCTTCAAATCAAATATGGAACAAATGGGCAGACCCATGGTTTACACATAATTGATTCCCCTTCACGCAATGATGCTTCAGACCAAATACGGAACAAATCCTTTTACTCCTACAGAAGAGGAAGGATTTAAAAGAATTTGCTATATTTCTCTTATTGGGCCCCGCCCCTCAGGCCCCAGGGGTCCAGACCCATCATTTATACAAAATTTGTTCCCCTTCCCTCAAGGAATTTTGACCAAATTTGGTCAAAATCTGCTCAGTCGTTCATGACTAGTAGCGATTTTAAGGAAAAGTTGACGGACGGACGACAAACGACGGACGCTGCGCCATGCCATATGCCATAAAAAACGTGTTGACATACATGGCGAATCTAATGCCGGTATGAATGAACGCAAATCGGAACTCATCGAATTCATATTGCACGAAACTTACAACATGTTGAATATGTATGTTACCGATGTAATGGCGTTCGTACTGCCATTAATGTTTAAAGGTGCCTTCAGTACGTATCAGTGACCTTATCGGTATCGTTAATGTAATGTGCTGGTTTGTTCTCTAAAATGGCGCTGTGCTACCGGGACAAAACAAAAACTAAAATCAACAGCTCAATTTTATTCTCTTAACAGTACTTACACAACGGTGTTTGTCGTTTTTTCGTTCATCCTAGATAGTCGAAAAAACTTCTTTTTTATTTTCTTAACGGCGAGTTGTCGCCCCATTAAGGCTAAAAACCGCCGTTTTATTTTATAATTAGCGCTTTGTCGCCGAGAAAGGAAAACACTATTCTGATAGGCCACCACCAATTGTGATATCTTCCCATCGTGAGAAAATAGCTTTATCAAGTTGATAGAATAAAATATCACACTGTCAAAACATAATAAATAATAATCTATTATTCCGTGTCGGTTAATTGTACAGAAAGTCACGTGTGCTAGTTACGTCAGGGCTAATTGAAGACATTCCTGTTTTACACGTGTAGTCAGTCACATGTACGAATCAGACTTGTTCTCGCAGTATATATATAGTCTTACGACATGGAAATAAGCTTAAGCAACTCATGTGACCTATTTATACCCACTCGCCTACCGACACTGTCGACTGAATACACATCTTTGTAGTCAGCTGATCAATATAAACAACTTTCCATAGCAACAAGTATTCAGTCAGATTTACCAAACATAAATGAAATTCTAGGATAAAACAAAATCTGTATTTTCATCTAAAAGGGAATATTCTGAAACACTAAAACAATCGGTATATATACAGGTACTATTTAAATTTTACCGTAATGTATCACAAAAAAGGAAATTGATACCTGGTATATGTGTAGTATGTCACTAGGATATACATTTCTATATTTGCTAGGTTGTAAGTTTCAATTTGAAACATGAGGGAACAACATCTGTATGTATGCCCCACGTTAAACACCAAGATTCAAACTTCTTTATGAACATCGACTTGTTGAACCCAAATGACTTTAGGATATTAATACCTGGTAAATAAACCTTCTGGCAAACACATATTGCTGATACATCGTGAAATCGAAGTTGTACTTGTAATTAAGTGACATCTACTTGTACCAATTACTTGTCACACGACATATGCTGCCTGGTAGGACAACCCTCACACAGTACTATGGTAAACATTACGAAATAGATGTATAAAACAAGATCGTTTCTGCCCTACTACTTTGTCAGTATAATTTTAAGAACAATATACCAAAATAAAAGACCAACCTTGCTGGAGCAATGTGTTCATACAGAGTCAGTATCCAATACACCCCCGCACACATGAGTTGAAGAATAGATATTCCATACAGTGTCTGGACAGAATTCTCGTCATCTACCACTTATCTTTAGATGACCGTTTGGTATCCACAGAACTTAGGGGTTTACCTGTTACTGATGCAGGACACATGTTCAATGATGAGCGTACTATTGTCTCTGTCATCAACGAACTATTTCCCCGTAATCTACGAACTAATGCCCTCATAAAGCTGTCAGTGATATACACCCTACCGCGAGCTACCCCTCCCCATGTAATGTCCCGGAGTACAGACTCCTCACATGTCTTCATATTATCTATTACAACAACCTGCAGTCCACACCAATGCCAGAGACCAGTAATGGACGTGTATGACAGTATGCTCGTGAAACACGTGTAAAACCGACGCTAATTAACTGTAAAAATGATGCCATGTAACATAATTGACATGAAGGAATTCTGCTTTGGGTTGTCATTATTCCATAAAACCAACGCTTTGTCTGGCAACAGTGTCGGTCACAACATATGATAGGACGAAAGTATTTGGTGTTATCTCCATACAACGGAAACGCTTCTTGGTGTGTAAAAAAAAAGAAGTCAAAAAGGAAATTAGTTATAAAACATATCTGTGTAATATTTAACAACATGCCGTCAAACTATCATTGTTGAAAGCCACTAGAGAGGACGGAGTGGTAACTAGTGCGGAAAGGCAACAGTATCCACGTCTGGCATTTTGTACGGTAGCGTTGTTGGTGTGAATAATGACGTTACGATGAAAATTATCAAAAGCAAGGCTTATTTAATGTAAGTAGGTCTAGATCTGCAGTCCCCCAACAAAGTGACCGCGCGTGAATACCGCATGTTGTCTTTCTCAGAGCGTTGGCATTATCCGGTACATCAATGAAGGAGTTAGGCAGACGTTGATATGTGCCAGAGCGAAACAAACATTATGTAAGTTTATAAGCTGTAATAAATAAGTATTTGGTTATAACGTATATATGATAAAATACAAATATGACCTCACTTTGCAACATTATATTTAAAATATATGTAAAGAATTTTATCTAGTGTGGTCTGTTATGTAAACTCGAGATTAAAACATGTGAATCACTATGACAACGGATACAAACCGAATCGTTCATCTTCACCCTTCGAAATAAACATCAGGGGCCATTTATTCGTTGGATAAATGATGGGGGGGGGGGATTTAAAAAAATCATATTTTTCTCAGAAATCATATTTTTAAAGGTTTCGTTAACAACTTTGGCTAGCCAAACTGCTTAGAGTTGACCTTCATCTGTATAAAAGGGAAGAGTTATCGCCCCTTCCTTGTAGACATGTGCAGGGTAAAAGCACAATAAATTTCCATGAAATATTATCTACATGTAAAGATATGATATCCTTCCTGTAGGTCTGTGTTATTTGTAAGCTGCACTGTCGGACAGGAGATTTACTTAGTGGCCGTGACACTTTCCCACTGGCAGCAGAACAGTGCTCTGAGCTTCAGTGATTATTTCAGCTGTCCAAAGGAAACATACTATAATACATTATGCCGTGTTAGTCTACAGCTGTTGGCCATACCGTATTATTCTATAGCTTCAAAATTCTATAAATGTGCAATACTGGTATACGTGCGTATACCGCTGTTTACACACCATGTTTATATATAGCTGCTAGCATTCTATATAATGTTATAGCTACTAGCCATACCATGTTTATATGTAGCTGCTAGCATTCTACATAATGTTATAGCTACTAGCCATACCATGTTTATATATAGCTGCTAGCATTCTGTATAATGTTATAGCTACTAGCCATACCATGTTTATATATAGCTTCTAGCATTCTATATAATGTTATAGCTACTAGCCATACCATGTTTACATATAGCTGCTAGCATTCTATATAATGTTATAGCTACTAGCCATACCATTTTTATATGTAGCTGCTAGCATTCTACATAATTTTATAGCTACTAGCCATACCATGTTTATATGTAGCTCCTAGCATTCTACATAATGTTATAGCTACTAGCCATTCCATGTTTATATATAGCTGCTAGCATTCTATATACTGTTATAGCTACTAGTCATACCATGTTTATATATAGCTGCTACCCTTCTATATAATGTTATGGCTACTAGCCATACCATGTTTATATATAGCTGCTAGCATTCTATATAATGTTATAGCTACTAGTCATACCAGGTTTATATATAGCTGCTAGTATTCTATATAATGTTATAATTTCTAGTCATACCATGTTTATATATAGCTGCTAGCATTCTATATAATGTTATAGCTACTAGCCATACCATGTTTATATATAGCTGCTAGCATTCTATATAATGGTATAGCTACTAGCCATACCATTTTTATATATAGCTGCTAGCATTCTATATAATGTTATAGCTACTGGTCATACCATGTTTATATAAAGCTGCTAGCATTCTATATAATGTTATAGCTACTAGCCATACCATGGTTATATATAGCTGTAAGCATTCTATATAATGTGATAGCTACTAGTCATACCATGTTTTTATATAGCTGCTAGCATTCTACATAATGTTATAGCTACTGGTCATACCATGTCTATATAAAGCTGCTAGCGTTCTATATAATGTTATAGCTACTGGTCATACCATGTCTATATAAAGCTGCTAGCGTTCTATATAATGTTATAATTTCTAGTCATACCATGTTTATATATAGATGCTAGCATTCTATATAATGGGATAGCTACTAGCCATACCATGGTTATATATAGCTGTAAGCATTCTATATAATGTTATAGCTACTAGCCATACCCTGTTACGCTATGGAGGTGTTCGCCATACCATGATAACATGTTGCACTAGCCGTAACAAGGTATTTATAACCGCTAGCCATGTCATGTTACAGTACCCTACACAACCATCCTGTTGTTTTCCCGCCTCCAGTTTTAGTTTCGTTCCGTAACTTAATGTTTACTCTTGTGGAAGCATTATCAGAGCTAAGCAAATATCTTTGCAGTGACACCCAGTGGAATAGTGGAAAATCGGAAGTTCTGGTCTGGTATCTTTAAGAAACGTTTCAGAAACTAGGACAAGGCTACACTTAAGATTTTGAGTTTAAATGTCCACTGTTTAAAGTCCGTGTAAGCATTTCCGTTCCCCGTCCCGTCCCCGTCCCGTCCCCGTTCCGTCCGTTCCCCGTCCCGCAACCCGGGCAACAGTTCTGTAGAGTATCCAGAAACCGGGAACAGCCTGGGCGACGATCCTTGTCCGACAGACTCGTGTTTGGTGGATTACTGATGTTACTGCCATCACTAACAACACTGAAGCTCATTTCCAACGGAATCACCTTTCCGGACAAAAGATGTATGCGTATATAGCAAGTCGTTCTAAACCATTTACCATCGTTTTATTGAAGGTTGAAGGATTAGTATTCGGTTCTCTAAGTCTCTACCATCAGGTTACTACGTCATGATATTACGTTGTCATGCTCACTACCACCAGGTATATATAGCACGTGCAATGAACAGTCACTACCACCATTTTCCATCACGTAAGTCCACCCCGCCAGATGTGTATCTCCTAGTCCTTGCTGTCCTTACCAACAGGTTCGGGGAAAGAAAAGGCCTGCTGTAACCCACTGCATGATTGTAAGAGGCGACTAATGAACCCAACCCCCTGCACAGATTAGGGTGGGTTTCTTCCTTGTCTTCTGTTTAGGAGAAAGAAACCAAGAATAGACCTGCTGTAGCCCACTGCAATTGTATCGTAAAGGGCGACTAACGTGCCCCCCCCCCCCCCTTCAGACTTGGGGAGGGGGCACTCTACAAAGGGGACATGGAAGATACCAAACTTGATCTGCTACCCCCATTGCAACACTTGGGATATTTTTTTGATTCCTATCTTCCCTTTCTCCTTTATTTTCTATCTACTTTTTGTTCTGGCGGTGTCTCTCTAGGCACCCGTCCCTGGCTGTGGCCCTCTAGGCACCCCTTCTGGGGGTGTCTGTCTAGGCACCCCTTCTGGCTGTTGAGAGGACATTACAACCCAAACAAACCTTACCAACAGGTTTCTATCCTCTTGTCCGTCCCTACCACCATATTCCTACCACAGAGTCCCTCCACCATATTCCAACCAAAGAGTCCCTACCACAATATTCCTACCACAAAGTCACTACCACCATATTCCTACCACAGAGTCCCTCCACCATATTCCTACCACAGAGTCCCTCCACCACAAAGTCCCTACCACCACAGAGTCCCTACCACTATATTCCTACCACAAAGTCACTACCACCATATTCCTACCACAAAGTCCCTACCACCATATTCCTACCACAGAGTCCCTACCACCATATTCCTACCACAGAGTCCCTACCACTATATTCCTACCACAAAGTCCCTACCACCCCAAAGTCCCTACCACCATATTCCTACCACAGAGTCCCTACCACTAGGTCATTTTTACGAGGTACTTACTCCCTAACTCACCTATTTCAATCATTGGGACGAAACCATTATCATAACGTGTTTTTTTTAGATATAACCGCAGTTTACAATGCAGTGGATGCTTGTGGGTGGATTTAATACATTTCCTAATTTTAACACATTTCACCATCAATTTAAGGGATGGACATTTAAAGGAACGGTAGGCTAATGTAGAGGTATTTGTGGCAACAGTAACCACATAAGGGATCCAGAACTAGGACAAGGACAATTTAATTAATAATAAACTTCATTTGGAAGTCTAACCCATATTTTTTATATTTCCGAACTTCGCCTATCATATGTTTGTGTGAATTTGACATCCATGAAATATTCAGGCCGTCACTAGTTACCGACACAGCCTTACTTGTAAGACAGATGATGGCTCTCGCCCAAAAAGTCACAAGATTGTGTTTCGTCTATACAACAGATCCTTAGGCCATTGTTGTATAATCGTATTGCCAAGTAAACAGGAATGCATCCAAAAAATTAGTGGAAATTGCAGGGTATAAATGTGTGTATATATGTGTGTATATATGTGCAGTCATTATATACAATCAACTCACATAGTACTACGTTTTGTCTGTTATGCGTAAGGCACTGACCTCACCGACTTGTTCAAGAACTGTCCTTGACAAAAAAATATGATACTAAGATGGACCTCAACAATTCGCTCCAGGAACGAACTCACTCGTTAGTTCTGAAACTGACCTTGACAAAACTGTATCCAAGACTGACCTTGGCACAAATGTATCCAAGACTGACCTTGACAAAACTGTATCCAAGACGGACCTTGGCACAAATGTACCCAAGACTGACCTTGTCAAATCTGTATCCAAAACCGACCTTGGCACAAATGTATCCAAGACGGACCTTGACAAATCTGCATCCAAGACTGGCCTTGACAAAACTGTATCCAAGACTGACCTTGACAAATCTGTATCCAAGACTGGCCTTGACAAAACTGTATCCAAGACTGACCTTGGCACAACTGTATCCAAGACTGACCTTGACAAATCTGTATCCAAGACTGACCTTTCCAAAACTGTATCCAAGACTGACCTTTCCAAAACTGGTTCCAATATTCCACTTGTTTCAAGATTGTGTAAGTAAGGCGTACGAGAAGAACAGGCTTTATATTAACTCATTCACCACTGAAGACACATTTGAACTCTTCCAATTCAAAGGCTGGAATAGTTCATTATGAATTTTCAGGGGTGAATGAGTTAAAAATCATACCCTTACTGCCATTTCACAAATGTGCTTTGTGTGAACACTTTACACTTCTGAGGTACAGAGAGACACTCCTACAGTAAACTCTCCAAAGGGTAGGTGTATCGAACGTGGAACCCATGGATTTAGAGGACAGCACTATACTGTCTACTGTGTGTAAACAAAAGGTAGGCTCCGAATTCCCTGAAGAAATCCCGAACACAGAAACATAGCAAAGTCGTAAAGATAAACCGGAAGTGTTCTTTGTTTGGCCGTTTCGGGCTGGGATGATATTCTGCTGCTCGCTGTATTCCTAGCGTGGATCCTTTTCCCTAACGTGCTTCAATGAACATGTTCGGGAGTGTGTTTTCGCAAATTGTTGGTTTTGGTTTCGTACAATAAATTTTCGCTACATATTTGAACCAGCGGTCGTTTATCTACTCGAATATTCCAATTGATTTCCGAAAAAGCACAGTATACGGGAATCAAGGAGTAAAGTTACAACTATACATTTGTAACGGGGCTGTTTTGATCAAACTATATTTGTGATGTTTAATGGTGAGCCTGACAAGAAATTTGAGGCAAATTATGGACATGTGAATTACTATATTAGATATGTAGCCAACAGCCAACTGCTTTCGCGTCGATAGTAAAACACTAACTGCTCAGCCCTACAAAGTGCCGACCTAACAAGACTGAGTGTGACTACTCCGACGAACCCCGTGGATCGATCAGAGAACTGGAGTATCAATTATTCACAGCAATGGAGGGTAATTTCGGCGAAGGTTGACAGGGAATACTTTAACGGTGTACTACAGCAGGAAGTTCCCGATGCTGAAAGCACAGGGACCGCGACACCGACTATTTAATTCGCCCCTGTACTACAAGATTTGAAGGATGGTCGCGACACTGTACCACAGAAGGGTGTTCCCAACACACACCATGGACTACACAAGGGTGTTCCCCACACACACCCTGTCCTACAAAAGAGGGTTCCCCAAACTCACCCTGTACTACACAAGGGTGTTCCCCACACACATCATGTACTACACAAGGGGGTTCCCCACACTCAGCCTGGACTACAGGAGGGTTCCCCACACACATCCTGTACTACACAAGGGTGTAACCCACACTCAGCCTGGACTACAGAAGAGGATTCCCCAAACTCACCCTGTACTACAAAAGGGGTTCCCCAAACTCACCCTGTACTACAAAAGGGGGTTCCCCACACTCACCCTGTACTACACAAGGATGTTCCCCACACTCACCCTGTTCTACACAAGGATGTTCCCCACACTCACCCTGTACTTCAAAAGGGGGTTCCCCACGCTAACCCTGTACTACACAAGGGGGTTCCCCACACACACCCTGTACTACACAAGGGTGTTCCCCACACTCACCCTGTACTTCAAAAGGGGGTTCCCCACGCTAACCCTGTACTACACAAGGGTGTTCCCCACACTCACCCTGTACTTCAAAAGGGGGGTCCCCACGCTAACCCTGTACTACACAAGGGTGTTCCCCACACTCACCCTGTACTATAGAAGGGGATTCCCCACACTCACCCTGTACTATAGAAGGGGGTTCCCCACACTCACCCTGTGCTACAGAAGGGGTTCCCCACACTCACCCTGTACTACAAAAGAGGGTTCCCCACACTCACCCTGTACTACAGAAGGGAGTTCCCCACACTCACCGTGTACTACACAAGGGGGTTCCCCACACTCACCCTGTACTACAGAAGGACGTTCCCCACACTCACCCTGTACTACAGAAGGGTGTTCCCCACACTAACCCTGTACTACACAAGGGTGTTCCCCACGCTAACCCTGTACTACACAAGGATGTTCCCCACACTCACCCTGTACTACACAAGGGTGTTCCCCACACTCACCCTGTACTACAGAAGGATGTTCCCCACACTCACCCTGTATTACACAAGGATGTTACCCTCACTCACCCTGTACTACACAAGAGTGTTCCCCACACTCACCATGCACTACACAAGGGTGTTCCCCACACTCACTCTGTACTACACAAGGGTGTTCCCCACACACACCCTGTAGTACACAAGGATGTTCCCCACACTCATCCTGTACTACAGAAGGGGGTTCCCCACACTCACACTGTACTACAAAAGGGGGTTCCCCGCACTCACCCTGTACTACACAAGAATGTTCCCCACACTCACCGTGTACTACAGAAGGGGGTTACCCAAACACACCCTGTACTATACAAGGATGTTTCCCACACTCACCCTGTACTACAGAAGGGGGTTCCCAACATACACCCTGTACTATAGAAGGGGATTCCCCACACTCACCCTGTACTATAGAAGGGGATTCCCAACACTCACCCTGTACTATAGAAGGGGGTTCCCCACACTCACCCTGTACTACAGAAGGGGTTCCCCACACTCACCCTGTACTACACAAGGATGTTCCCAACACTCACCCTGTATTACACAAGGATGTTCCCCACACTCACCCTGTATTACACAAGGATGTTACCCTCACTCACCCTGTACTACACAAGGGTGTTCCCCACACTCACCATGCACTACACAAGGGTGTTCCCCACACTCACTCTGTACTACACAAGGGTGTCCCCCACACACACCCTGTACTACACAAGGATGTTCCCCACACTCGCCCTGTACTACAGAAGGGGGTTCCCCACACTCACCCTGTACTACAGAAGTGGTTCCCCACACTCACCCTGTACTACACAAGGATGTTCCCCACACTCACCGTGTACTACAGAAGGGGGGTTCCCCAAACACACCCTGTACTATACAAGGATGTTCCCCACACTCACCCTGTACTACAGAAGGGGGTTCCCAACATACACCCTGTACTATAGAAGGGTGTTCCCCACACTAACCCTGTCCTACACAAGGGTGTAACCCACACTCACCCTGTACTACAGAAGAGGGTTCCCCACACTCACCCTGTACTATAGAAGGGAGTTCCCTACACTCACCCTGTTCTACACGAGGGGGTTCCCCACACTCACCCTGTACTATAGAAGGGGATTCCCCACACTCACCCTTTACTATAGAAGGGGATTCCCCACACTCACCCTGTACTATAGAAGGGGATTCCCCACACTCACCGTGTACTACAGAAGAGGGTTCCCCACACTCACCCTGTACTACAGAAGGGGTTCCCCACACTCACCCTGTACTACACAAGGGGTTCCCCAGACTCACCCTTTACTACAGAAGAGGGTTCCCCATACTCACCCTGTACTACAGAAGAGGGTTCCCCCAATTCACCCTGTACTACAGAAGAGGGTTCCCCACACTCACCCTGTACTACAGAAGGGGTTCCCCACACTCACCCTGTACAGCACAAGGGGTTCCCCAGACTCACCCTGTACTACAGAAGAGGGTTCCCCACACTCACCCTGTACTACAGAAGGGGTTCCCCACACTCACACTGTACTACAGAAGAGGGATCCCCACACTCACCCTGGACTACAGAAGAGGGTTCTCCACACTCACCGTGTACTACAGAAGAGGGTTCCCCACACTCACCGTGTACTACAGAAGGGAGTTCCCCACACTCACCGTGTACTACAGAAGGGAGTTCCCAACACTCACCGTGTACTACACAAGGGGGTTCCCCAAACTCATCCTGTACTACACAATGGGGTTCCCTACACTCACCCTGTACTATAGTGCAAGAGGAATGACACACACGTCCACATCGATCGTTTTTACTTTGGTACAATGATTTGTTATCCTCATTATTCTTTTCACTTCATCCATGTTAGAAGTGTCAGGTAGGCGTTCAGACTGCGAGTGTATCCGAATAATGGAGTACCCATCGCAAAAATAAAATCCTAATAAGTATTTGCAGAAAAAGCAATATGTCACAGGCACAAGAAAAATTAGCTGTTTTTGTACCGCAAATTCAAGATTGACGTGACCCATAATTTCGAAATGCATTTAACACGATTTTATTGATAAGGAAGTTGGCATTGATAATTAGTTTTGTCATTAGACGTATGAAAGACTTTACTCTAATGATACGTAACACATAACACGTTCACTATAACAAATACTAACACCATTAAAACAAATACTAACACCATTTAAACAAATACTTACACCATTAAAACAAATACTTACACCATTAAAACAAATACTAACACCATTAAAACAAATACTAACACCATTAAAACAAATACTACCACAATTTAAACAAATACTAACACCATTAAAACAAATATTTACACCATTAAAACAAATACTAACAGAATTAGAACAAATATTAACACCATTATAACAAATACTAACACCATTAAAAACAAATACTAATACCATTATAACATATTCTAACACCATTAAAACAAATACTAACACCATTAAAACCAAATTTCCAAACCCAAAACCACTTTTTAAAAATCCCATATATATCATGGAGACAAAAAGTTATTCATTTAACAACCATATTGATGAAATATCTATTCGTTTAACTGAACATTTTTGACGATAAATATATAAGAACTAAAACAACGACTACGAGCAAAATCTAGAAACTGCGACCTTGCAATTCTTCAATACGCCGTGTAAAATAAATCTGATAAGCCGTGCCTCGTTTTGATTGTTGTTGAAGTAATCGATAAATGCTAGTGATGACACGTATGTGTATTTACCGGTAAGGCCTCACAGCAATCTCGTCTCACCAGACTGACAAGAAGTTCGCTTGCCTTTTGGCGATGCATATAAGTCCGTTTCATCCAATTAGTTATTTTCATAATATTTATATAGGCCACGGTACGTATTGGTGGAAGCCTTGCCAGAATGTCTTGGCGGTGTATTTTCATAGAATTAGAAGGGAAACTAACATAGTTAGGGCTGATATGAGGGGTTCGTCTCTAAAGGTTGCCAGGGGATAGTTACAATACAGCAGTGACAGGCTGGCAGCATCCCTACACCACGGTCATAGTTCTTATAGACGAACACTTATAGTATATGTAACACAGTAGAGGATACCTAACAGAGAAATGAAACACTGGATACTGTTTTATATTTAGAATATCCAAATATACTTTTCAGTGATCTATATATAGTATTTCATCATATTTACGGTATTGAAGTTGAGTTTTTGCATTGTCAGTTCAAACGACAATCTTATAACGTCCTTATTTCTCTAAATGTTTGCTTTTAACGATAAAAAGATCGCATAATACAAAACGGGTAGAGAAGTGACGATGCAACAACAATATAGTTATGTTAGGACACACTCAAATGACTGGACAGACGATTACACGATATAGCCGACAGGACAGACAAACGTATAACACGATATACCCGACAGGACAGACAAACTTATAACACGATATACCCGACAGGACAGACAAACTTATAACACGATATAGCCGACAGGACAGACAAACGTACAACACGATATACCCGACAGGACAGACAAACGTATAACACGATATACCCGACAGGCCAGACAAACGTACATCACCATATACCCGACAGGCCAGACAAACGTATAACACGATATGCCCGACAGGCCAGACAAACGTACAACACGATATACCCGACAGGCCAGCCAAACGTACAACACAATATACCCGACAGGCCAGACAAACGGATAACACGATATACCCGACAGGCCAGCCAAACGTACAACACAATATACCCGACAGGCCAGACAAACCTACATCGCCATATACCCGACAGGCCAGACAAACGAATAACACCATATACCCTAAATGACAGGTCAGACAACCGTATAACACGATATACCTGACAGGACGGACAAACGTATAACACGATATACCCGGCAGGACAGACAAACGTACAACACGATATACCCGCCAGGACAGACAAACGTACAACACGATATACCCGACAGGACAGACAAACGGTTTACACGATATACCCGACAGGCCAGACAAACGTACAACACCATATACCCGACAGGCTAGACAAACGTACAACACGATATACCCGACAGGACAGACAAACGTATAACACGATATCCCCGACAGGCCAGACAAACGGTTTACACGATATACCCGACAGGCCAGCCAAACGTACAACACAATATACCCGACAGGCCAGACAAACGTACAACACGATATACCCGACAGGCTAGACAAACGTACAACACGATATACCCGACAGGACAGACAGACGTACAACACCATATACCCGACAGGACAGTCACACGTATAACACGATATACCTGACAGGGCAGACAGACGTACAACACCATATACCTTAAATGACAGGACCGACAAACGTACAACACCATATACCCGACTGGACAGACAAACGTACAACACGATATACCCGACAGGCCAGACAAACGTACAACACCATATACCCGACAGGCCAGTCACACGTATAACACGAAATACCTGACAGGGCAGACAGACGTACAACACCATATCCCTTAAATGACAGGACCGACAACCGTACAACACCATATCCCCTAAATGACAGGACAGACAAACGTAAAACACGATATCCCCGACAGGACAGACAAACGTACAACACGATATACCCGACTGGACAGACAGACGTACAACACCATATACCCTAAATTACAGGAACGACAGACGTACAACACCATATACCCTAAATGACAGGACAGACAAACGTACAACACCATATACCCTTAATGACAGGACCGACAGACGTACAACACCATATACCCGACTGGACAGATAGACGTACAACACTATTACCCTTCATGACAGAACAGACAGACGTACAACACCATATACCCTAAATGACAGGACCGACAGACGTACAACACCATATACCCTTAATGACAGGAACGACAGAGTTTAATTGATACCGACATGTGTATACCCTTCAGCACAGCACAAGAAGACGTACAAGATAAAATTTAACATGACAAAGGGACAAGCAGGAATTAAATCACTTAATGAATTAACATACATAACAAAAATCAAATTTACAAACAAATGCTACATGTAGTAATGACGTGATGAACCTCAGGGTATTAAGATAAATTTATTTCGATACAAATTAAATGTTCGTGGCCAATTTTTTACGCACGTATCCCTCAAAGATGGGCAGATAGCATGCACATGTCAATTGTCAGTGAAACAAAGCCTCACACAGGACCGCTGACAATTGATGCCAACGTTATATAACTTAATTGCGCGTTTTATTATGCATCAAACACATGTTGAACAGCGTAATCTATTCATGCCACGGGGGCACAAAACGTAGCAGCTCGTTCAGTATAACCCTCTAATATGGCATCTGGCTCCAACCCGCAGCTCGACGACCCACGGGGATCCTAAGCATTTTCACCCCCGGGGCCCCTCGGCACTTTACGTATGTAAATATCACAAGTACAAATTGTTATTGATAATATCCACTTGTACAAAGCACGTTATTCGTGGAAAACTCACGTACTTTCATGTTATTATGAGCAATGCCATAAGCGACAGACAGATAATGACACAAGCGGCCCAGTGCAATGTGTACGCTTGAGACCTGCAATATTTATAACGCTATGATGTTGTGTTACATGGAATCGTTATAATGGTAGTATACTGGTCTGTGGGAGATCAGGACAGGGAGAAGTCAGTTGTTGATAAATGCGTCCAAACACCCAGGACGACAGCACGGCTATTTACAATGCTCTGCTAATCCATACATAAACATGAGCTCATGTCAATTCGGGTCAATTAACAAAAGCGACTACTTCCCACTAAAAAGAGTTCCACACGCGATTTTAGGAATAGGAAAAGGCCCAACACTCACATTTACCGATAACCCCCTCTCCTTATTACTGGAACTATATAAATCGGAATGCCTGCCTGAATGAAAACGGATATTTCTGTAGAATGGGTAAAACTGACTCTTGTTGTCTAAAAAAAAAGGTTTGCAAATGGACACGTGTCGAGAAAATTTAACAGGTAACGTGATATTTTTTTGCTAACTCTGCTCAAATAAATGATATCGAGGCTAAACAATGCCTTTGTCCTATCGAAAGTCTATTACATAGTTTCAAAGATGCTTTCAATTTTTAAATCGCTAGGTCTCAAACAGTGTTGTGTTCAATTAGCGGGCAGTATCGATCGGATCCGTTCTAGCTGGGAATGGCACACTGTTTTCAACTCGACACACACTGCGACTAAACTGCTTGATTTAAGAGTACATATATCGGTGATCACAAGAAATGCTTATGTGATTAACATAAACACTGTACACAGAGCGTACCAACCTAAAGTACTAATTAGTGTTAACATAACATGATGTACAGTAATAGTGGTACTGTAAATTAAAAAAAATGTTTTTTTGAACCTTTTCGGCTATACTTTTTCGTCGTTAAATTTGGATATTTCAATTCGGAGGTAGGTCAAATTTATTTCTTACTACAAAATAAAAAAAAAGTAATATTAGCGGAAGAAATGAGGCCAGTTCGCATCTGTTAACGATTTCTGTAAAGGTTATATAATGCCTTAGTCTTATAAACGTTGATGCCATTACGATTCAGGACTTGTGAGGTGGTTTCTCAGCAGCAAGAATTAACGCGAAACCATACTTTTTGTAATGAGATAAATTAAAAATATTAGGAAGTTATCTGAACAATACATTATTGAGGTTGTAAATTTCAACGTTTTGTGTGAATCACGTGATTCGTGTCATCTGTTTTCGCTGTAACCACGTGACACCAAAGATCGTAATAATTTCTATTGTTCTTATTGGATGATATTGAACATATCACGGAACAATAAAACACCATGCCCCTACTCAAGCGCTCGAGTTTTCCCGATCATATTACCGTTATTCGGAGCCTCTCTAGAAAAATGTGCAGGGAGCCACCAAAACCGAGTTCCGAATGACGGAAGTAGGCGACAGTAATTACACGTTAATATGATCGTTTGTTTCTCCTCGAAAAATCATGTTTTACTCGAGCTTCGTCCTCTTGAAACGTGATTAATACCGAGGAAACAAAGTATCGTGTTTCCCTACAAAAAGGGCAATAACTGTGTAAAGTACAGTTATAACATTCCAATTTGACGTTAAGGGCATCTCATGTGTGAGATTAAAACCGATGAGACTCATACCATGGTATTGTATTCAAAATTGTTCATATCACAAAAATATTAATATTTTCACTGCACTGTTAACATAACTTAAAATATGTAAAGGCACAAATTATCACATTCTGACAATAGAGTGGAAACGTCCATTCGAAAGAGCACGAGAGAACTAAACGCAAAGTGAATTGTGGAAAACTCTTTTTTTTTCTAGAAAATAACGGAAGAATAGTATCAGCATTTATAAGGAAGGTTGTGTTCATTAAGAGGAGCTGAGAGGTGGTAGATGGATATAAGAGAGGAGGACGATAGATGATGTTAAATTTTGCAGGGAAGTTTAAGTTTCGCATTTTTCCGACTGTCAGTTAAATGTTTCTCAACCTCGTTCGAGAAGAAGTTTAGTTTGTACAGCTATTTGTCCCGCGTATATTATTACACGAAGTGAAGTGAACAGTGAATAACCTTATCATGTAACATCTAATTATGCACTTATGATTATTAAAAGTCTGAAGCCTTACGTCACGGACACGGACTCCTTTGATCTATATAAGGTAAGTGACATCCATTAGAATAAAACATTTTGGTGACGTTATGTTGTTCCAATAATCGTGATTGCGATGACAACACAGACACTTCAATATCGAAAACATCAGGGAATATCTATATTTAAGTCAATAATAAGGATTGAACGGTATTTTTTCATTGTTCATGCCGGTATGAATGCAAATCGGTTCGTACTGGCATGCAATTGAATAAAATATCGTTCAGACCTTATTTATAATATCGACAAATTAATTATACTATCAAACATTATTCTCACGAGTAATATGCTTACGAGTATCCGAGTATAACGAAAATACACAAACATCCATACTTACGGAACGAATTAACAATTACCACCTTATACACATACTTACAGAACGAAATGCCAATTCCGTCCATTTCTGAGTATAACGAAAACATCTACATACACATATTTACGGAACGAATTAACCGTTGTGTGCATGTCTGAGTATGACGAAAATACTTACATACACATGTCCATGTCTTTGTAAAACGAAAACACCTACATACATATACTTACGGAACGAATTTTCCGTAATGTCCCGTCTGAGACAATGTCGATTTATGAATGAGCCAGGAGAGTTCTCTTTAAGAAGATCAATACATTCACATGGTTTTGAAGTGATGTGATTCACAAACAAACACGTTAAGAAAGTGTCTTAGGATGGTAACTTAAGACCACGAGCGTACATCTGCAGTGAGTGACTGAGAGGTAAGGTATTTCTGGACTCTCCAACTTACAACTTCTACCTGGTTGACCTTATGTGTTTAGTTCCCTGCCTACCTATTACCNCCCCCCCAACGCTACGTTTGTTTTACCCCCTCCCTAAAGATGATTGTACGAATGTTTCGAACATGTTACACGCTGTTGTAATCAGCGTCCCTCCCGTTTTAGTTCTGCATCACTCACTCCCAGCGTTATTAGAATTTTCGGAGAACAAAGCTAAGTTAAAGCAACGCTACAAGTTACAATATTCGGAACATATCTTCCATCATCGATAGTGTCAACAGACAGACAGCAATAGGCTCCAACGATTAACATGTATAACTGACACAAGCAGGTACACATCTGATTTCCAAAAGTACATATAGAACGAATATTTAAAACATATGTAAGCATGTTAATATATTCATACGTCATGGCGCTTAAAACAAGTATAGACCTACATAATCAAGCTACCTTAACAAACAAGGTGTATTATTCCGTACATTTTTTTTTCTGTTTTTTGGTCTAGTTCATCCTTTTTTTATTGAAGATTGCATACATTTTCAATGAAAAGCCACTTTGTAATCTTCCCATCTGATGATACAGAGTGACTTTTACAGCAGGTGATGATTCAGAATGTGGTGTACGGGTCAGGATTCTCCGCCAAACCATCCCTGACTACCAGAAATACCGGAGGTTATTGGAAATTTGAGATCGCTAAGTGTTTATTTTCGAAATGAAAAGTTATAATAACATGTGGGGAAAGCTCAGTTTGTAAACGTTTCTATAAGAACGGTGAAGGTTCTATAACGCTATACGAACCGCTCGTCGACAACCAGATCCGCTGCTGACGGCCAAACAGCAGAATTCTATAGGGTAACGTTACAGAAAACCTGGCAACATTTAGTAGAAAGTTAAGCTTTACGAGAGTATATATAAAAACGTATACCGGTGTCACTTCGTGCAACGATGCTTCAGGGGTATTAGTAGACTCAATAGTTTATATACAGATCTTTAACATTTCAAGAAATGTCAACTGAAAATAATTTTTGCAGATGAATTGAAAGTTAAACAGCTCCGCAAAAAGCCATACCACGTATATTGTATATTAAAGTTCCATACCAACTAGAATTTTTAAAATTCATTTGTACCTCCACCTGGACCTGAAAGCATGATATAATTATTCCTCATGAAACGAGAAAGCTAGCATTACATACCTTCACATGAACAAGCAAGCATAATATAACTCTGGTCTGAAGACTTAAAGTAATAAAAACTTGCAACAAAACTCCATATCCCCTGTTCATTATAACTTGGACAGGAAAAAAAGCATATTTATCAGCCAAAGGTTATCCTTGTAGAGTATTNACCTTACAGACAAAGGTTATCCTTGTTTAGTATACCTACACCTTACAGACAAGGGTTATCCTTGTATAGTATCCCTACACCTTACAGACAAAGGTTATCCTTGTATAGTATCCATACTCCTTACAGACAAAGGTTATCCTTGTATAGTATACCTACTCCTTACAGACAAACGTTATCCTTGTATAGTATACCTACAGATTACAGAAAAAGATTATCCTTGTATAGTATCCCTTCTCCTTACAGACAAAGGTTATCCTTGTATAGTATACCTACTCCTTACAGACAGGGTTATCCTTGTATAGTATACCTACACCTTACAGACAAATGTTATCCTTGTATAGTATACCAACACCTTACAGAAAAGGGTTATCCTTGTATAGTATTCCTTCTCCTTACAGACAAATGTAATCATTGTATAGTATACCTACCCCTTACAGACAAATGTTATCCTTGTATAGTATACCTGCAGATTACAGAAAAAGATTATACTTGTATAGTATCCCTTCTCCTGACAGACAAAGGTTATCCTTGTTTAGTATACCTACTCCTTACAGACAAAGGTATCCTTGTATAGTATACCTACCTTGTATAGTATACCTACAGCTTACAGAAAAAGATTATCCTTGTATAGTATCCCTACTCCTTACAGACAAAGGTTATCCTGGTACAGTATACCAACACCTTACAGACAAGGGTTATCCTTGTATAGTATA
>NW_018408028.1:420617-442449 GCF_002113885.1 Mizuhopecten yessoensis
ATATAGTATCCCTACTCCTTACAGACAAGGGTTATCCTTGTATAGTATACCTACACCTTATCACCATCAAAATCTTTTATAAAACAAAAGTTTCGAGCTTTGTATCTGAAACTCGCTGTAATTATCTCTACGTATATGTTTTAATAATTCCATTATAACTACCACGGACTTAGATCTAATTCCATGAAACTACCAACTACAAATATATTGTCAAAACAAATACATATCATGACGTCATGAACACCTACCGCAAAACGTAATAGCTGCAATAAAGATTCCAAAAATACTTACTTCAAGAATTCCCTAGAACTTCCGAAAATCCAAGATCAGGGCGTTAAATCATTCCTAAACAACACAATATCCAATCTCTAATTCGAATCATATGGTTGGGCGACGTTAACTACAGGTGGCGCCACGGGTCGTAGACTTGGCGCGTAACTCCCTCACGAGTTAATGTTTATATCGGAAGTTAGTATGACATGTGACCTAAGGCCATCATCACACAGGGAGGTCGAGCGCGTGAGCTATAAATACTATCCATTACCCCCGGGTAGCAGGAAATACGACACTAAATGTTTTTCGCCCTAGAACCGATTTTTGTATTCTCTGAATATCGCGGTATTTATTGCAATGTTTGAAACGTATATGAAATATCAAAAAGTAAAGATAAAGGCAGTTGATTTAAGTACTGATAAGAAAGGCTGTTTTCTTCATTCGGAATAAAACGACATCTCAACTTTATTAAAGTAACAAAAAGTGTAAATAAAAATTCTGAAGCATTTATTTCAATGTTTACAAACATAACAATTTTCTGAATAACTGCTTAAAATAAATTTAAACAAATAATGATATATTGGGTAAAAATTCCATTTACACAATCAACAGATCAAAAGTCAAAGATATCAGCTACTCAGCCAACAGCAGAATAATATAAAGCTATCAGTTACACTGCCAAAAGTCGAAAACAATGTAAAAATATCCTCTGCACAGACAACAGCCAAAACAAAGTCGAATATTTCATGGTATTATATTTTGTAACGCTAATATCAATGTTTTAGGATATCGTTCTGCAACGTTGCTAAGCATGCATTGTCTTTCACTTCCGGGTGTCGTGGCCAGTGATTGAAGTATTGGATGGAAACAAAAGAACATTTTGTCTTTAACCTTACTATTTATAGACTATTACATGTATGACCGCTCAAGTATATAGATAATACTTAGAGGGATTATATATATACACAAACAAACATTCGTCAAACGAACCTGTGAGCTGCTCGTGCCAGGCTGTTTCTAAGGTTACAACAGTAACCGGGACTAAGAAATGGTTCAATGACGTGCCTTTAACGTACCTCACTTCAAATAGGAAACCAGACAGACCGTCCGTCCGGTATACATCCTTTGTCTTTTGAAAGATTATTTTAACACAAAAGGTGACGTTTACCTTTTATTTGTAATTATAATTTATTGTTTTTATCATGGGAGTGGGAGGGTCGTGAGGGTGTTTTTTTACTATAAGCCTCTCATTTTCCCCCACATGAGAGGAGTGGGAGGGTCGTGAGGGTGTTTTTTACTGTAAGCCTCTCATTCTCCCCTACATGAGAGGAGTGGCAGGGGCGTGAGGGTGTTTTTTACTGTAAGCCTCTCATTCTCCCCTACATGAGAGGAGTGAGAGGGCCGTGAGGGTGTTTTTTTTCTATAAGCCTCACATTCTCCCCTACATGAGAGAAGTGAAAGGGTCGTGAGGGTGTTTTTTTTACTATAAGCCTCTCTTTCTCCCCTACATGAGAGGAGTTGGAGGGTCGTGAGGGTGTTTTTATACTATATGCCTCTCATTCTCCCCTACATGAGAGGAGTGGGAGGGTCGTGAGGGTGTTTTTTTACTATAAGCCTCTCATTCTCCCCTACATGAGAGGAGTGGGAGGGTCGTGAGGGTGTTTTTTTACTATAAGCCTCTCATTCTCCCCTACATGAGAGGAGTGGGAGGGTCGTGAGGGTGTTTTTTTACTATAAGCCTCTCATTCTCCCCTACATGAGAGGAGTGGGAGGGTCGTGAGGGTGTTTTTTTACTATAAGCCTCTCATTCTCCCCTACATGAGAGGAGTGGGAGGGTCGTGAGGGTGTTTTTTTACTATAAGCCTCTCATTCTCCCCTACATGAGAGGAGTGGGAGGGTCGTGAGGGTGTTTTTTTACTATAAGCCTCTCATTCTCCCCTACATGAGAGGAGTGGGAGGGTCGTGAGGGTGTTTTTTTACTATAAGCCTCTCATTCTCCCCTACATGAGAGGAGTGGGAGGGTCGTGAGGGTGTTTTTTTACTATAAGCCTCTCATTCTCCCCTACATGAGAGGAGTGGGAGGGTCGTGAGGGTGTTTTTTTACTATAAGCCTCTCATTCTCCCCTACATGAGAGGAGTGGGAGGGTCGTGAGGGTGTTTTTTTACTATAAGCCTCTCATTCTCCCCTACATGAGAGGAGTGGGAGGGTCGTGAGGGTGTTTTTTTACTATAAGCCTCTCATTCTCCCCTACATGAGAGGAGTGGGAGGGTCGTGAGGGTGTTTTTTTACTATAAGCCTCTCATTCTCCCCTACATGAGAGGAGTGGGAGGGTCGTGAGGGTGTTTTTTTACTATAAGCCTCTCATTCTCCCCTACATGAGAGGAGTGGGAGGGTCGTGAGGGTGTTTTTTTACTATAAGCCTCTCATTCTCCCCTACATGAGAGGAGTGGGAGGGTCGTGAGGGTGTTTTTTTACTATAAGCCTCTCATTCTCCCCTACATGAGAGGAGTGGGAGGGTCGTGAGGGTGTTTTTTTACTATAAGCCTCTCATTCTCCCCTACATGACAGGAGTGGTAGGGTCGTGAGGGTGTTTTTTTAATATAAGCCTCTCATTCTCCCCTACATGAGAGGAGTGGGAGGGCCGTGAGGGTGTTTTTTTACTATAAGCCTCTCATTCTCCCCTACATGACAGGAGTGGTAGGGTCGTGAGGGGGTTTTTTTAATATAAGCCTCTCATTCTCCCCTACATGAGAGGAGTGGGAGGGGCGTGAGGGTGTTATTTTACTATAAGCCTCTCATTCTCCCCTACATGAGAGGAGTTGGAGGGTTGTGAGGGTGTTTTTTACTATAAGCTTTTCTTTCTCCCCTACATGAGAGGAGTTGGAGGGTCGTGAGGGTGTTTTTACTATATGCCTCTCATTCTCCCCTACATGAGAGGAGTTGGTGGGTTGTGAGGGTGTTTTTACTATAAGCCTCTCTTTCTCCCCTACATGAGAGGAGTTGGAGGGTCGGGAGGGGGTTTTTTTACTATAAGCCTCTCATTCTCCCCTACATGAGAGGAGTTGGAGGGTCGTGAGGGTGTTTTTTACTATATGCCTCTCATTCTCCACTACAAATTGTCGCCTCTAAAGCTCCCCTTACTACAAAGCACGTTTATTTCCTGCATACCAATAATTAAGTTATCTTCTTATGCGTATCTCATTCCACGATAGTGATACCATTTCTGTGTCTTTGTATCCAAACTTACGTCTCTTTCTAGCTCTATTCTATATATAACATAATGAACTCCCTCCCCCACTCAACTTGTCTATATTATTTAAACCGCTAGACCCGGGCCTCCAAACAGATACACATTCCTTCCTTGGTTTAACTCTCTTCTGGGCCCTGTTACATCACAGGTAGAATGTTTAACTGCTACCTGTCCGCCATGGTTTACCCCGTTACTGCGGTCCTACGATTGGCGATAATTCCCGGCTAATTTGTTTGCACGCGCTCCAGTTTCCGCGGGACCATCCATCAGTCCCTGTCTGTTGGAACTCCCGACTCTCGTTTTACAGAAATGTACCTATCAAACGGTGTCAATTAACTCTGGACATGCGCGTGCGCGCGTGAAAACCCCGGTGATAACGATTGTGACGTCTGCTTCATCAATCAAACGTTTGGTTGGTCATTAATTATCCGCATCTTGCAGACGTTTGAGGGGTCGCGTGCCCCATCTCAGTGTTGGTAAGGTATTAAAACGTGGAGTCTCGTTACCAACAGAAGAGAGGCATTCTCTGTACAGAAAAAAACCCGCCTCGTTAGTTCTTACATATAAAATAACGATCATAGCCTGCACGTGACCTTCCATCTTTAAGCTTAACGAACCGCTCGTAACATAATCTGTCCTTGTGTCCGTATAAAGTATGTACAACTTTGAGTATTTGTCCTAGCGTCCTGATCTGCTTGACGTAAAACGAATTTTGTTAACCGTTTGACGTGAAACAACGTATCTGGAATATCAAGGTTCAACTACGATGACCGAATCATAGTAAAGTCTTTAAAAAGGGTAGTTGTTTTCCTTTCTAAGCGTATGATAATCACAAAACCGCTTCACCCGCTGTTAGTATAATGCGGGTGGAGTAGCGTGCTTGGTGCCTTCGGCATGGGAGCGCTCTAGAGTCGGCATCAGATCCAGAGGAAGCAAATACGAATTTAACCCACGTTGTTCACCAACATACCGCCTCAATCACACATTCTTACAAATACACGGTCTTCGTCGTGGAAAGGACACGTAACCCAATGAAACCGAACCAAAACCAAACAGTTCAACAAAAACATACCTTTTATTGATTTTGCATTTATAAAACATGTTACATGTATGTCGGATTGTATGTATCACTCCTGTTCACTAGGATGGTAGCGCGCAGTTAATATTCCGTGTAAACTAAAAGTATGTGATTTTTAATATGAAATATCCTCGTCACGTACACTGTACATGTTGTTTCCAATATTTTTAAAAAAATGAGAATATGAAAATAACTTTGATAAAAGGTATAAACAATAGTTCATGTCTGTAAGTTACCTTTGGTGTTGATCCTTAATAACGTGTAAAGTGTAATTAACGTATACTGTCTTAAATCTCCTCACATCGGAGTGTGGAATAACGACCTCCGAGACTTCAATCAGACAACGTGAACTACGAGAGTAAGGCGGGACCACGTTCGTCAGACACGTGCGGCCATTCCTGTTTGGTATTTTAAGATTAATAAGTATATACCAATCGAGTTATAAGGGAGTGCGGAAGTGGCAAGACTCTACAGAGTTTCAACATACAGGTTTCCTATTGATGATAGGGCGGAAGTCAGATAAAATATCCCTCCCATTCATTTGACCTATCCTCTTGACCAGACCGTCAGACACCGAATCTTACAGACTACGTGAAGATCTCGGTTACAATAACTATACATAAATACCTGTGTGTTGTTCCGAGATTTACTGCAGACGAGTATAATGGGCAAAACATTTAATATTTCTGGGGTTAAACTACTGAAATATCAGTTTTCCAACACATCCTAGTCAATTATAAATCTATTTCTTATGAGTTGCGTTTTGGATAAGGTGTAATTCTGAACACACGAGGGAGAATAACTCTCCAAAAAAAAATACCCGGTAACACAAATCTCAAACCAGGAACTACCATCATGCATAATATCGAAAGAATTTAGCGACCACTGTTAAAATAATCCTTATTTAACATAGCATAGGGCTTTCACAGCCTTTCATGGGGGAGTTATGTCGTCTTCCGATGTACCTTGATGAGGGTTTACTTCCCTGGGTAAGTACAATGACTACAGGGGCCATACGTGTTCCTGACAGAGTAACGTTCCTGACAGAATAACGTTCCTGACAGAGTAACGTTCCTGACAGAATAACGTTCCTGATAGAATAACGTTCCTGACAGAGGAATAACGTTCCTGACAGAGTAACGTTCCTGACAGAGTAACGTTCCTGACAGAATAACACAACTGGTAAACAATATAATAATAACATAGAAGATTCATAGTGCATGTGTTCGTCTTGCGTAAAGACAGAGTCTTTAAAAATAGAAAAATGTACAAATGAAGATATTTAAAAACCGATGTAACTGACCTATAAGCAAACAAATTATATTTTCTGCTGTTGCTATGGACACGAATACAATGGCGTCATATTCTACGCTCAAAACGGTTAGAGAAAATCAGACACTGGCGACTAGATCGATAGGGCTCGAGCAGGACTTCTTTACCGCCTCGGAGACAGCAACTAGTGCAGACGAGGACGTCTTCTACTGTAAACAACCATCTATGGAGACGTGGCAGGGACAACAGACGACTGACCAGAAACGCCTTCTACTACAAACAACAATAAATGGAGACGTGGCAGGGACAAAAGACGACTGACCAGAAACGCCTTCTACTACAAACAACAATAAATGGAGACGTGGCAGGGACAAAAGACGACTGACCAGAAACGCCTTCTACTACAAACAACAATAAATGGAGACGTGGCAGGGACAAAAGACGACTGACCAGAAACGCCTTCTACTACAAACAACAATAAATGGAGACGTGGCAGGGACAAAAGACGACTGACCAGAAACGCCTTCTACTACAAACAACAATAAATGGAGACGTGGCAGGGACAAAAGACGACTGACCAGAAACGCCTTCTACTACAAACAACAATAAATGGAGACGTGGCAGGGACAAAAGACGACTGACCAGAAACGCCTTCTACTACAAACAACAATAAATGGAGACGTGGCAGGGACAAAAGACGACTGATCAGAAACGCCTTCTACTACAAACAACAATCTATGGAGACGTGGCAGGGACAACATACGACGGACCAGAAACTCCTTCTACTGCAAACCATAATATTTGGAGACGTTGCAGGGACAAAAGACGACGGACCAGAAACGCCTTCTACTGCAAACCATAATCTTTGGAGACGTTGCAGGGACAAAAGACGACGGACCAGCAACGCCTTCTACTGCAAACCATAATCTTTGGAGACGTTGCAGGGACAAAAGACGACGGACCAGCAACGCCTTCTACTGCAAACCATAATCTTTGGAGACGTGGAAGGGACACGAGGCTACAGACCAGAAACGACCCATCCTGTAAACCACAATCTATGGAGACGTGGCAGGGACACGAGGCTACAGACCAGAAACGCTTCATCCTGTAAACCACAATCTATGGAGATGTGGCAGGGACACGAGGATACAGACCAGAAATGCCTCATCCTGTAAACCACAATCTATGGAGACGTGGCAGGGACACGAGGCTACAGACCAGAAAGGCCTCATCCTGTAAACCACAATCTATGGAGACCTGTCGGGTACAGGATATTACAAACCTAAAAAATCTCCTCTTGTATATCACAATCTATGGAGACCTTGCAGGGACACGCTAATACAAACCAGAAATGCCTTTTCATTTGAACAACACACTACGGCATTATGACTGGGACATAGTACTCGGACGAACACATCTTTTCTTCAAAACAAGAGACTATTGAGACATCACGTGGATATAGTACTGTGGACGAGAATATTACAGATGAGAATATCTTCTCTTGAAAACTACAGATAATTGATATCTGTCGGGGAAATGCAACCTCAAATGGTCATGTCTGTTAAAATATTAAAAGAACACTGTAAATATATTGGCGATCATCTCAAAACAATTTCACTTTACTGTTTTCACTTGTCGTAACGGACGGGGATATCAGCGTTATTAAGGATGCTAGTAGANTTACTTATATTTAAATGTGAAAACTTACCGAAATTTGTGAATGGTAGCGAAGTGTAAGGCTTGTTTCAGAGTCATTCTCAGCTAGGGTGTTAAGGTGGTGACGTCATAGTGGCACAATTGGCCCACAAACGTATGGAAACCTGAAAGAGACAAAAGCAATGCTTAGAAAAATGACTTTTGAAAAGAAAATACAATCAAATACCTCGCTAATCCGCCACAGAAATGAGAGAAACCAATCAGTTGTAACACATATTTGTTATCGAGTTTAATATTTAGGACACCATTCCTTGTTGGGGAATGACATATTGTTCATTAGGATCACAAGTTCCCAATACTAGTGCGCATGCTCGTACAGCTCGTACATATGTACCGACTGTTATACGATATATATAAGGTAATACATAAGTAAACACTTTATTTTGTCATTTGGTGTAAGTGATAACATGGCGTTATGTGTAAATATAACGTCATCGTTCTTCTAAATGTCATCCATGCAAAAGTTCATTTTTCGATAACGAGGTTCCATTTCTAAAACAAAATTTTCAAAATGATATGACGTCATGGCACTTCTCAAGGTCGACGATCTTGGCATATACTTTTACATTCGAGCTTCAAGTCCCCATAATCATAAACACTACCAGCAGATATGGCGTTCATATGATTATGAACGCAAAAGGATCAGTCATTTTGAAGCTTTTCCTCTCGCCTAGATAAACGCGAGACCGTCGTAAGATGCACACACCAAGGTAACGTTTAAGCAATATCACTTTCGCTGCCGACAAACTTCAGTATCAGCAATATAATGGGGTTTTCTAATTAACATCATTAAAAACTAGATTTCAAATTTATATATACCTATTGTACGTAATGTTTGAGTCATCATGCCAGTATGAACGTCAATCAGTCTTATCCTTAATCCTTATTTAGTGTAAAATGTCAGCTAAATATGGATGTAAGTAACCGAATTGCGTTCATAATACCGATACTTAATGTATGATATAAACGGTTTCAGAAGCTCACAAAAATGTTACATCAATACTAGTGTGATGCATGTATATCATATTACTAGTTATATAAATCTTAAACTCTTATATGATGAAATGGGACCGGGGTAAGGCTACCGTCACGAAACGCGAAGAAGGGGCTGACATGACATCATGGAGGGTACAACAGGGTGTCAGATGAAGGCAACATTTAAAACACGCCCTTTTTGTAAGATTTTACGTACATGAGAAAAGACAAAGGTCACAAGCCTACCGTACATTTAAGTGAGTAAGACCCCTTGTCACAAGACTACCGTACATTTAAGTGAGTAAGACCCATTGTCACAAGCCGACCGTACATTTAGGGGAGTAAGACCCATTGTCACAAGCCTACCGTACATTCAAGTGAGTAAGACCCATTGTCACAAGCCTACCGTACGTATAAGTGAGTAAGACCCCTTGTCACAAGCCTACCTTCCATTTAAGTGAGTAAGACCCATTGTCACAAGCCTACCGTACATTTAAGTGAGTAAGACCCATTGGCACAAGCCTACCGTAAATTTAAGTGAGTAAGACCCATTGTCACAAGCCTACCGTACATTTAAGTGAGTAAGACCCATTGTCACAAGCCTACCGTACGTATAAGTGAGTAAGACCCCTTGTCACAAGCCTACCGTACATTTAAGTAAGTAAGACCCATTGTCACAAGCCTACCGTACATTTAAGTGAGTAAGACCCATTGTCACAAGCCGACCGTACATTTAGGTGAGTAAGACCCATTGTCACAAGCCTACCGTACATTTAAGTGAGTAAGACCCATGGCGATTGATGTTGTTGACTTTTTGCATTCCTACGTCAGTGCTGATTACAATACACTCATTGTTCGGGGCACACGTGTCGATGAACATACATCTCAACGTTCTCGCTTAGTTGGTTTTTTTCTGTAAACGTCATTCGCCTGGCAGTTTGACTCAGATAGACAGGCGATCAGATAAAATATCCACACGTTTATTGCACGACCAAACATGACCAGGTGGTACAGCCATTCTTAATTTGTCGATTTAATAATTCTTAGAATGAGTGTCAAACTTTCTCAAATATTTACAGACCGCTCCATCTCTGGGTCCTAAGCTACACGGACTGTTTAGCGTAGGTTTGCCTAAACAACTCCTCAGCTGGATCGCGAACAATGTAAACACAGTTGTCTCAGATCCATGTGACGTCATAATGGGCATATAACTACAGTGCGAAACCTGTATGTCCATGTGTTCTAGGTGCGGGTAACTGCACTTCCTGTATACACACAACACTTCCGGTTCCAGTGTCATAATTACCGAACTTTGAGAAGCCGCTTCACATAAGAAAGTATATCCCTGTCAAAATGATGTTCCATCAGTATTTAGGAGCTAGGGTCATGTTGGAAATGTGTTATTTTTTTATGTTTGATAGCGTATATTATATTCAGACTTATTCTGTATCATTCTAATATCTGTAGTAACATTTCAGCGAGATAGTTGGTAGCCATGTTTATCTAATTCGAGTTAGTTAATTCTAACATTGTATACAGGCATATAAGTTTACCGTGTGTCTATTTTGAAAATTAACTAATGACAGTTAGATAAACATGATGGACGTTCATTTCATATTTAGAAAAAAACATACGTTTCTGTAATGAATTAATTATTCTTGTTTCCGAAAAGGGAAACAAATGTTAATTAGTTCTGACGTCACAATAGAACGTAACGTCGCAAACTTGACGTCATAATTAGAATATTGACCAATGAAATCACGTCCAGGGTGTAACCCACTTGTGGGTAACCAAAAATGTTTACCAACTCCTAGCAGGTTTATCCGATAAGTCGGGGGCCAGGATACCTATGGTGGTTGTTGGAGAAAAATAATTATGAATATCGGTAAAAAGCACCACGGTGACCTTGGAGTGTGGTAGCACGTGGAGTACAATACCTTCATACTATACGTAGCTCGCCCAAACACAACATTATATAACACACGACCTCTTCCCCGCACCTGACCTCCAGGGCTTCACCGACGGGAGGGATTCATTGGAGCTCCCGTTCATTATTAAAGGAGATTACACCAGTACTCGCGGTACAGTGAAGTTTGTACGCCCTTTACAACAACCTACACACCTAATGCTCCGTATGTGTTGGGGGTTTTGTGTAGATCTTGTAACGACGGAAGCCTGGCTTTCTGTGTACAGTGTGTGTAACGTTCCTCTTATACAGGTGGATAGCATTGTATTTGAGTCATTCCTCTCGCGGGCCGACATTACTTCTTGCAACTATTTTGCGAAAAAATAAATCCTTTCATAACAAAATATTTATCTACAAAGTTGTTAATTCGTTTCTCAAACCAATTCTTCAAACTACATAATAATCACCACAAAATGTATCAGTTTTCCGTCTTTAAAAGGGCAAAGTTATGCATATTTTGCTACGTTTTAAACAAGAGGCCCAGAGGGCCTGTATCGCTCACCTGGATATCTAAACAATCATGGCAAAATATTCTCCAAATGAGATCCAAGGGAATATGCCAGACCCCAAGGCCAATCCAGGATCAATTCTAATATCATGACTGCATTCGTCTATTTTTGCCCAGCATTTGTATATATAGTTTTGGGGTGGGGATCTCAACCGTTTCTAAGTTATGACCCAGGGGTTAAGTCTGGAAAGGTTGGGCAGACCCTGGGATCAATTATAATATCATGACTGCATTCGTCTCTTTATGCCGAACAATTGTATATATAGTTTTGGGGTGTGGATCTTAACAATTTCGAAGTTATGACCCAGGGGTTAAGTCTCCAGGGTGGGGCAGTCCCCAGGGCCATCCTGGAAGCATATGTGCATTCATTTCTTTATAATTAGCAATTGTATATATGGTTATAGGGTGGAGATCGCAACTGTTTCGAAGCTGTGACTAAGAAACTAGGTCCCTAGGGTTCAGTCAGACCCCAGGGTCTATTCTGTTATCATGACTGCATTCGTCTCTTTATGCCCAGCATTTGTATATTTAGTTTTGGAGAGGGGATCTCAACCGTTTCAAAGTTATGACCCAGGGACTTTGTCTCCGAGGTTGGGCCAGACGCTAGGGCCATCCTGGAAGCAACTGTGCATTCTTCTCTTCATACTCGGCTATTGTATATATGGTTATACGGTTGGGATCTCAACAATTTCCAAGTGATAAACTTATTTTGGCCCCACCTCTTAGCCCGGGGGGTCAGACCCAAAATTTGTACAATTTTGAATCTCCACCACCTAGGGGTGCTCCCAGTCAAATATGGTTGATATCCATCTCTTTGTTCCAGAGAATAAGTCGCTTCAAGCAATATAGCCAAATTGGCCCCTTTTGGCCCCACCCCTCAGTCCCCTGGGGGGTCAACCCCACCATTTGTACAATTTTGAATCCCGACAACCTAGGGATCCTTCCAGTCAAATATGGTTGATATCCATCTTTTAGTTCCAGAGAAGAAGTCGCTTAAAGCAGTATAGCCAAATTGCCCCCTTTTGGCCCCGCCCCTCAGCTCCCTTAGGGGTCACCCCCACCATTTGTACAATTTTGAATCCCTACCACCTAGGAATCCTTCCAGTCAAATCTCTTAGTTCCAGAGAGGAAGTCGCTTAAAGCAATATAGCCAAATTGCTCCCTTTTGGCCCCGCCCCTCAGCTCCTTTAGGGGTCACCCCCACCATTTGTACAATTTTGAATCCCTACCACATAGGGATCCTTCCGGTCAAATTTAGTTAAATTCCAATCAGTGGTTAAGAAGAAGAAGTTGTTTAAAGAAATTGTTGACGGACGAACGGACGACGGACGCCACGGTATGCCATATTCAAATATTTCAAACGTTCTAGTATAAAGACACCACAATTTTACAATAAATGATTCAATATCTAAGGAGTTCAATACATTCCAGAAAAGTTCATCTGAACCGGTGTTACTTTTGATCACAAACAAGAGGTTCATCTGAACCGGTTTTACTTTTGATCACAAACAACAGGTAAATCTGAATCGGTGTTACTTTTGATCACAAACCTCAGGTACATATGAACCGGTGTTACCTCTGATCACAAACCCGAGGTTCATCTGAAGCGGTGCTACTATTGATCACAAACCACAGGTACATCTGAACCGGTGTCACTTTTGATCACAAACCACAGGTACATCTGATCCGGTGTTACTTTTGATCACAAATAACAGGTACATCTGAATCGGTGTTACCTTTGATCACAAACCACAGGTACATCTTAATCGGTGTTACCTTTGATCACAAACCACAGGTACATCTTAATCGGTGTTACCTTTGATCACAAACCACAGGTAAATCTGAATCGGTGTGACTTTTGATCACAAACCTCAGGTACATCTGATCCGGTGTTACTTTTGATCACAAATAACAGGTACATCTTAAACGGTGTTACCTTTGATCACAAACCACAGGTACATCTTAATCGGTGTTACTTTTGATCACAAACCACAGGTACATCTGAACCGGTGTTACTTTTGATCACAAACCACAGGTAAATCTGAATCGGTGTTACTTTTGATCACAAACCTCAGGTACATCTGATCCGGTGTTACTTTTGATCACAAATAACAGGTACATCTTAACCGGTGTTACCTTTGATCACAAACCACAGGTACATCTTAATCGGTGTTACTTTTGATTCCAAATCACAGGTACATCTGAATCGATGTTACTTTTGATCACAAATCACAGGTATATTTGAATCGGTATTACTTTTGATCACAAACCACGGGTACATCTGAATCGGTTGTACTTTTGATCACAAACCACAGATACATCTGAATCGGTGGTACTTTTGACCACAGGTTTATTTGAATCGGTGGTACTTTTGATCACAAACCACGGGTACAGCTGAACTGGAAATAAGAGGTTTGTAAGAAGGAGTTTGGTGTGTATGAATTTCTGAAGGAAATCTTTATAGCTGATAAATGATTACCTTGATATTGATTGTTGATGAATGAATTAAAGACCTTGTAGAAAATTACTGATCTCAATTTTGAACTTGTATTAATAATCCTGGGAAGAAAGAAACATATCGGTGTTATTGGTAAATCATTCGATGTATACGGCATGTGCACATTTCTTCATTCAGATTTAAATACCAAATATTGGCAATCACCAAGTCGTGTAAAGCACGTGTAAACTGGATATTTTTAGCACATCAAACATCTTTTATAGAGTCTGAAAGTGACCAATTACCCGCCACGTGCTGGCACGTGTTCTGCTCCAACCTGTTTACAGCCTGGTTTATTATCGCACGTGCTGTCTACTTTATCCATTTCCTTAATAACGGCTGGACACTTACTTTCGTTTTATTTGTTATTGAGAGAAATCATGTGTGGGCCACGAGAGCAGCCAGGCCCACAAGATGCTGTGTTAACTGACTGTGAAGTGACTATATAACAGCCATGGTCCATGTTTATGAGCATCCCATTGTTATAAGGCGATGAAGCAACACAACGGAGGTTTATGGCTGAGAGTTATTTCCCTTGCCACTTTTTATAGCTGAGAGTTATTTCCCTTGCCAAGTTATTTCTTTTTGATATTGCCCAGAAATACTTTCCATTAGTTAATAATTGGCAGTAGATAACTCCCGAGTACAACCACTGCAGTATGTGTATAGATAACTCCCGAGTACGACCACTGCAGTATGTGTATCGATAACTCCCGAGTTAAACCACTGCAGTGTGTGTATTGATAATTCCCGAGTACGACCACTGGAGTATGTGTATCGATAACTCCCGAGTGCGACCACTGCTGTGTATAGATAACTCCCGAGTTCAACCACTGCAGTATGTGTATAGATAACTCCCGAGTTCAACCACTGCAGTATGTGTGTTTGGATAACTCCCGAGACGTATATTTTCTAACAGTGCCCAGGGCAATGGTACACTTTATTTGCACGTATTTCCGCCTTCTACATACACTACAGAAGTATACACTGTTAAGTTTTTGCAAATATATATATATAAAAAGAAACCTTTTATACATTGTAAATCGCGTTGATAAATAAAATATCGATGTATAAATAATTGTGTTTACACCTACAGTGTATGTTGAGCGTTGCAAGTTGTACGCGATACTTTGATATACTTCCCTCTGCATAAAACATTACACTGCAATAAAGCCATGCTTATAAGTGGGGGAACGATTTACTTTTGCAATTTTTTTCCCGTGAGCAGTAAATTAGCATAAAACATGACAATCTTATTTCAAGGAGCGAAAAACACCGTGAATTCGTATGTAGTCAGCGTAAAAACTTTCGAAATACAAGGCTTTAAGTTGGTAAGATATGACAGGCATGTATGTATTTATAACTTACCGGTGTCTCAAATTCCCAGTTATAACCCCGTGTTTAACAAGACATCACTGTACGCCCTGCAGATAATTGGTACTTAAAGTGAATTACATGTACGTTATATAACCGTTTTACCGGCAACATCCGTGTTCAATATCAGACTGTCCTCCTTATAACGTGAAATAAGGTGTTACAGACTCGCACGTGCGTATTCACGTCAGTTAGACAATCCAAACGTCTCCGGTAATATGGCACCAAGTACAACCATTCATGCAGTTCAAAGAGTTCCGAAAGGTACAGGTAATCTTCGGCACCATATACAACAGTTTCATGACTGTGAGGTGACTGTTTATAAAGGGACACTTGACGGAATCTAATATATAAATAAGCTTCATCATGTTTCTTAGCGATTTTACACACAAAAAAAAACGATCTTAAAATCCAAATACCGTCACACTGATATTATAATAGCTGCTACCGATCGATTCGGCTAGTGATAATCTCTTTTCAGCTCAATCGAGAGAGCGTTAGACCGGTAAACCAGAGGCTCCAGATTCGATCCCAAGCGAAGGAATAAATATAATGAAATTAAATGTATTACACGTAAATTTGTCCATTCATCAAAATTTACAAATGTCACTAAATGCAGAGACTTTCTAGGTTTTTAGCCCCCTTTACATTACAAAAGAGTCCTGAAAGGGTGACACAGCAGTATGATGTCTATAACCGGCATACTGTGTCTTTTACCGGCATACTTTGTCTATTTCCGGCATACTGTGTCTATTACCGGCATACTGTGTCTATTACCGGCATAATGTGTCTGTTTCCGGTATAATGTGTCTATTACCGGCATAATGTGTCTATTACCGGCATACTTTGTCTATTACCGGCATACTTTGTCTATTACCAGCATACTGTGTCTATAACCGGCATAATGTGTTAATTACCGGCAAATTGTGTCTATTACCGGCTTTCTTGTCTATTACCAGCATACTGTGTCTATAACCGGCATACTGTGTCTGTTACCGGCATACTGTGTCTATTATCGGCATACTGTGTCTATTACCAACATACTGTGTCTATAACCGGCATAGAGTGTTTATTACCGGCATACTGTGTCTATTACCGGCATAATTTGTCTATTATCAATATTTGCGAGTGCAATCATGTGTGCGCCTTATGCTCATCTTTAACCTACGTAAACATTTCGATGTGACCCGTCACGGTTGTCATTCCGAATATAATCATTGATCCAGACAAAGACTACATGAAATAGTACATCTCTGGCTTAAATTATATATTCTTTAATCGAGAAAAATCTGGAAGGCTTGGCATTTCCCAAAATGGCAAATGTGAAATGCATATCAGAAACTGACATATACAGCTATTCACATGCAATTAAAATCGTACAAAATGTCTGTTAAAGTTCAATGTTGTCACTTGATTAAAAAAAATCCCGTAATCCTACGTCCCTTTAGATTTACAGCCTGTAGATATTTTATAACGCATATCAATGTATGTCTGTTTCCGGTATAATGTGTCTATTACAGGCATACTGTGTCTTTTACCGGCATATTGTGTCTATTACCGGCATACTATGTCTATGACTGGCATAGTGTGTATATTACTGGCATACTGTGTCTTTTACCGGCATACTGTGTCTATTAACAGCATACTTTGTCTATTACCGGCATACTGTGTCTATTACCGGCATACTGTGTCTATTACCGGCATACTGTGTCTATTACCGGCATAGTAGGTCTATTACTGGCATACTGTGTCTATTTCCGGTATAATGTGTCTATTTCCGGCATAGTGTGTTTATTACCGGCATACTGTGTCTGTTTCCGGTATAATGTGGCTATTACAGGCATACTGTGTCTATTACCGGCTTTCTTGTCTATTACCAGCATACTGTGCCTATAACCGGCATACTGTGTCTGTTACCGGCATACTGTGTCTATTATCGGCATAGTAGGTCTATTACTGGCATACTGTGTCTATTTCCGGTATAATGTGTCTATTACAGGCATACTGTGTCTATTACCGGCTTTCTTGTCTATTACCAGCATACTGTGTCTATAACCGGCATAGTGTGTTTATTACCGGCATACTGTGTCTATTACCGGCATAATTTGTCTATTATCAATATTTGCGAGTGCAATCATGTGTGCGCCTTATGTTCATCTTTAACCTACGTAAACATTTCGATGTGACCCGTCACGGTTGTCATTCCGAATATAATCATTGATCCAGACAAAGCCTATAAGAAATAGTACATCTCTGGCTTAAATTATATATTCTTTAATCGAGAAAAATCTGGAAGGCTTGGCATTTCCCAAAATGGCAAATGTGAAATGCATATCAGAAACTGACATATACAGCTATTCACATGCAATTAAAATCGTTCAAAATGTCTGTTAAAGTTCAATGTCACTTGATTAAAAAAATCCCGTAATCCTATTTCCCTTTAGATTTACAGCCTGTAGATAATTTATAACGCATAACAATGTATCTCAATTTCATATGATGTAAATGAAAATAATGTTCTCACAAATTAATGATAGTTTTTGTCTACTTGTCATTAATAATGTATGAGAAAGTGCCAACAGGACATTTCCTGAAGAACCAAGAAGTTCAATGGTTCACAGATTATGTAGTACCAATATATATATGACAATGCCAACACACACCAGCTCAAAACGCGGGAAACGAAAATGGATAAAGCATGCTCTTCCAATTACCTCCCGGGTAGAGGTGTGTGTGAGAGAGCGCGTTAATTAGGCGTGTTGTGGAACATTAAACATATCGTTATGCCTGATAAGTGGTTAATGGGATATGTACACATGTCAAACACTGATCCCGACACCTATCGCCTCATTTATATCACAGTCTCCCAGGGAAATAGCTCTCATAGACAGGTACTCCATAGTAGTGGATCAATATCAGCCAGGTGTCAGGTCAACGTTTCAATCACATCGATGTCTCAGTCAGATCGATATCGCAGGTCAACGTTTCAATCACATCGATGTCTCAGTCAGATCGATATCTCAGGTCAACGTTTCAATCACATCGATGTCTCACTCAGATCGATGTCTACACTATTGTAACTAAGATGTTTCACTCAAATCGATGTCTCACTTAGACCAATCTCTTACTTAGAAGTCTAACTCAGATAAATGTCTCGATCAAATCGATGTCTCACTTAGACCAATATTTAACTCAGATTGATGTCTCAATAAGATCGATATTTAACTCAGATCGATGTCTCAATCAGATTGATATTTAACTCAGATCGATGTTTCAATAAGATCGATATTTAACTCAGATCGATGTCTCAATCAGATTGATATTTAACTCAAATCGATGTCTCAATAAGATCGATATTTAACTCAGATCGATGTTTCAATCAGATCGATATTTAACTCAGATCGATGTTTCAATCAGATCGATATTTAACTCAGATCGATGTTTCAATCAGATCGATATCTCAGGTCAATGTCTCAATTAGATCGATATCTCACTCAGATCAATTTCTCCTAACCGCCCATCTATTAATACGAATGTATGTACATCAAACTAGGTAATGATGTGAGGCCAGTAGGTAAAAGTTAACAGTTGATATATTATATATATAGATACGTGTTGACATAACTGATTAGTACATTTTATCAATAGATGAAGGAAAACTTCAAGATTCGTGAGGAATTTAATTCAATAAACTGAAGTGGAGGGGACAACATGTGTTCTGGTAACCTCAAAGGTTCAACTGTAAACAGGAGGCAAAGCCCAATGCCAACCGTTTGGCTGAGGGTTCACCAATACGTCTGGCATCAGCCTACTCCTTATGACTGAAATAGTAAGAGACACTTTTACACAGATTTAACATAGAGACAGTATTGAAGGTATATAACTAAATGCATTTCAATGATACCATGTATTTAATCGAGGAAATCTGTACAAAATAGCTGACTCGATCAAGAACAGGAAACTTAACGTCTTACTATAGGTACGAAGACATCACCTGTACATGGCTTACCGTTTGATCCAATTAGTGGAATTGGCCCAATAAGCAATAAATCGCAATCGGTTTACCGACAGCTGTCATGGAAACAAAGTTATCTGTGAGATGTATTTTCCATATATAGAAGGTTTCACCCCCTCCGCTTTAGATTATGTCCCGAGGTTCACCAAAGATCAAAAGACAAAAAGTCGAATATAACGTCACATTGCTCATACTAATTATGAGAGGAACCATAAGTTAGGTGAGGAACCTTTAATGCGTAAGTTAGGCAAAGAAACCTAAAACATATATTTGTAGAAGTTAGGCAAAGAAACCTAAAACATATATTTGTAGAAGTTAGGCAAAGAAACCTAGAACATGTATTTGTAGAAGTTAGGCAAAGAAACCTAAAACATATATTTGTAGAAGTTGTGCAAAGAAACCTAAAACATATATTTGTAGAAGTTAGGCAAAGAAACCTAGAACATATATTTGTAGAAGTTGGGCAAAGAAACCTAAAACATATATTTGTAGAAGTTAGGCAAAGAAACCTAGAACATGTATTTGTAGAAGTTAGGCAAAGAAACTAAGAACACAAAGGTTAGACAGAGAAACCTGTAATGCAAAATGTATTTTTAGCAAACAATGATGAACTACTTACCGGTATATTATTACTAACATGAATGTTCGTGTTACAGGTGTACATAAGTCTAACAGTGACGTCAGGAAATAAATTATATTTTATTGATAATTGTATAATACTAATATATAATCTACCAAAGTCTATACAAACCGATCAGATTTAATACAAAGATAACAAAACAAACTAATTTTTTTTAGTTCATTTTGACCTAAATATCGTTATACATGTAAATGTAGCGTCCGACAGATGTACCAGTCACTGTGTTGCAGCACTACTCCTTACATCTATTCCTGTTAAGTTTCCGGATACTATAGATACCGTATAATGGCTACTGTTTTTAGAATTGTCAATATCTGAATTCCACGCAGCGAGTACGAGTGTTTAACTAGGTATGTAGTTTATATATATATAAACAAAACGTGTGTAAGTGTGTAACAATATATATATGCGGGTACGTATATGGCGGACGTCGCTATAGCGAACTACTATGTGACGTCATAGCGTATGACGTCACAACATATACTTCAAATAAACAGTCTGAAGAATATCCTAGAAGAGATGAAAGTACTAAAGACTCGGTGTTGAGAATTTTTCTTTTTATATATATATATATAAACAAGGTGCCGGAAGTAATTTATAGATTATAAGTTTAGTTAAGTCATTTCCGGAATATATAAATATGATAGTCTGCGTACATTCTGAGAGCTAGTTTGTTATTTTTTTCTCCCGTTATTTGTAATATTCTGTATGAGATAAACGTACCAGTGCATAAGATTGCCTCCGGTTAAACAATAATTGTATTACAGAAGATAATACGATTAAATCATTTCCGGGATATCATCAGTAAACGATCCTGACACACAAGAGAACCAACTGTTATATTTGTCACGTACGTTGTTTTCTGTAACAACTCACAATAAACGTGTAACAGCAAACAGCAACCAACTTCTTGTACGTCTTAACACATGTGTATAACATACAGTACACACGTAACAGCACACGTGTATGACAGTACACAGCTGACGTGCAACTAACACATGTATGTAACAGATAGCACATGTGTAACAACCCACGTGTAAAACACACATTACACGTGTACAGAATACACAACTCACGTGTAACACACGTGTATGACAATACACATCTGACGTGAAACTATCACATGTATGTAACAGATAGCACATGTGTAACAACACAACACACGTGTACAGAATACACAATTCACGTGTTACAACACACGTGTATAACATTACACAGTACACGTTTAACAATATGCAGTTCACGTCAACAACACACGTGTATAATAATACACAGTACACGTGCAGCAACACACATGGATAAAACAGCACTCATGTAACACGTGTGCATAACAATATACATTACAAGTGCAACAGCACACGTGTATATCAATACAAATCATATGTTCTGCGACACACGTGTATAATATACAAAGCACACGTGTGACAACACACGTATAACAATATACAGTACACTTGCAACAACACAGGTGTATAACACACTGCAGACCTGTATAATAATACACATCACACGTGTGACAACACAGGTGTGTAGCACAACACATGGGTACTCAATACAGAACTCACGTGTTACAACACACATGCATAACACAGATAGCATGTGTAACATTACACGTGTATACAGCACCAATACACTAACCACATATCGTACGTGTGTACACACGTGTATAACAGCATTAACACACATGTGTAACACTATCCGAACATGTGTTACAACAGACAGCACCCCCCCCCCACACACACACACACACACACACACACACACAAGGATCCGAAAAGCAATTACAAAATGTACATGAATCCTAATGTGTAGGAGTATTATTAGACGTTTATGCCAACCCTCTTCCCGACTGATGGACTATACCAGTAAATACCACTTCTGGCCCAGCACCAGTTGTACGTGTGTATGGATCATTAACATCGACTGAAATGCACATACTCATCAATATAACACAAAACTGACATCAAAGTATAGCTGTTTAAGTGACTCGTGCTGTTACAGTATCTGCTGTGTATGTAATAAGGATAGGATACACGTGTATTGCTATGCTGCCTCTGCTGATAACTCATGTTCACTACATAGTTGACATTCTATATAAAACATTCCGATGCAGATAATGTAGTTATTATTGTATAAGTGCTGAAAAATAAATTCAATGATATCGACCCTCTTTTATTTTTCCCGAACAAGAAGGAAACCTTTTTCTCCCTCTCCCAAACGAAAAATAGGTATACTATAATTTGGGGTGGAGGTGGGGGTGGAGGTGG
>NW_018408028.1:442632-473146 GCF_002113885.1 Mizuhopecten yessoensis
CATACAATATACCCGAGTCCAGATGTATTATAGAAACACCGCATACTCATTCTAAGTGCTCAAAGTTGACATAAACAATGTGTTTATACCTACCCCTACATCTATGTGTGATGAAGTGGATATGTTCCTGAACTCAGCATCCATACTCGAGGTACGATATCCAACTGAAACACTTTAAACTCCGTATCCACTTATGGATCTTAGAAACAGGTAAAATCCTCAAAAGCACAGGTAAGCCTCTCACAGCACTGTTAACAAACACCATACTTAATCATCATGGTGACGTCACAAGCTATGTTCACAGCAGCTGAAACATCAAGTCTCAGACTTTGGCGCGAAAGCTTGTCTGTCAAGGAAGAGTTCAGAGAGGTCTACAGTATCAACGTATGCACGGTAAAGCACAACACATATGGTATCGGCTAAGCTCACGAATTCAATGAAATTTCAGAATCAATTCATTTCAGAACCCTGCTGGCTGTTTTACTTGGCAACGAAGAGACTGTTCTTCTATTTAAGTGTGCACTGGTAATAATAAAAATACCACACATTGATCAGCTACTTTACATTCAATATTAGTAGACCTACTTTAGTTTCGTACTTATTCAATTGCTGATAATGATTAACAATATACCTGATTTATTGGGTATTTACGTATAACTGATTTTAAAAAACAACTCACGTTAGTTTCGTTTCCGCACATTAAATAATAAAGTGAAGTTACATACAGTTTCACACAAATAAGTATTCTTACATTTCATTAAACGGACAGGAGGTTAGTTTCGTACATTTTATAAGTTTCACACAACTGATGGTTCACGAGGTTAGTTTCGTACAAATGATGATAAACTGGGGTTAGTTTCGTACAAATGATGATAAAGTGAGTCTGCTTTCGCCCCGTCAATGACAAATTGGGTTAGTTTCGTACAGTTCATGACGAAATGGGTTTACATTGGCATGCCGTTGATGTCGGATTGAGTTAAATTTCGTACTTTAAGAATTGTGTTTGGAAACATTTTCAACTTAATATATCAAGACAAAGGATGAAGAGAACAAATTATTCCGCTGATGTCTGGGTTATCATTATCGATGTTGTTTCTCCTTCCCCATTTCTAGAAGTACATTGCTTGGCTTCATTCCAAGTCCAGATTTGTCATCAAGTCAATCGAGTACACGACCATTTCACGAACAACACGTGAGGATGTCTAACAAACACCACGTGAGGATGTCTAACGAACACCACGTGAGGATGTCTAACAAACACCACGTGAGGATGTCTAACAAACACCACGTGAGGATGTCTAACGAACACCACGTGAGAATGTCTAACGAACACCACGTGAGGATGTCTAACGAACACCACGTGAGGATGTCTAACAAACACACACTGTTCCACAAAAGTGCTGAGTATGACTGTTTTCTATTCATTATTTGTACATTGACAGTTAGGTTTTGTCAGTTTAACGCATGTGTACATCAATTCATGTACCCCATCAATGCATGCACATGCACGTTCGTATATCAATCTTACGGAGACTAGCAGAACAGCAAGCACCTGTCGAGACTTTCAGAACCACCAGCCTCGATAATTCCTACTCCGTGGAATAAACCTTATCACTTACACGTGTACCGTCTGTTCTACAATCCCGGAGTTGTTAAATTCTAATAAAGTGAACTACACGTGTTTTGCGTGTTCTAGAACAAGCTGTATCTCGTTATACAACAATTACATCTTTTTTTTCAGTCTCGTGACTCACCGTTGTACGGAGTTATATCAGGTACAGTTGTATTTCCATTACAGTAAAATATGTGTTCTCTACAACCTATCAATGAAGGAAAATTCTAGAAATTTTGAACGTTTTATTCACATTTTTAGGTTTAGTTTTGAATCAATATATAAAACAATATCAATGTTTATGCAAGATCTCACTGATTATCGAGGACGAGACTTCATCACGAGATTTCATCTGGGATATACATAAATATTTAAGGTAAAACAGTACAAACTAATATTGAGTTTGAAATGACCTTTGTAAAGCATGTAAACAACACAACAAACTTGTTAACTACACGATCAACATATGTTAATAGAAAGGCTGTCAGGTTTCTCCATCAAATATCAACACTCGCACGCGCGTTTATATAAATAAGGTGATTTGTTTCAACAACAAATAAATAAAGGCGTTACCATATGTTTGTGTATTAGGATATTTTAGCAAACAAATTGGTGTTTTGGGCTACAATGCATGTAGGTAGGTAGTGGTAGAAACCGTAGAGCCCTGCTCCAAAACATGTTCGTCAAGGCACAGGGACTTGCGAATCAAATACAGTACAAGCCCTGACATGATGTTTGTTAAAACGTCTCCTGATCAACAGTGAGTATTACTCGACGTTTTCGGAGTTGAGATCATTTAGGTGGCATTTTTACCGAACATTGAACTAAAAATGTCCTTCGCACCAGGAAAGTTTTAAACATACATACTGAAATGTATTTCTCCCAGTGCGTCAGTGTTACTACATACCAGTGAACATCTGAGTATGATTACGTTGTTACCGTGTAAAGCGTGTCCAGCTTTCCTTAACAGTCTTCAATCAATGATACCATCTAGCACTGTTATCCTTCCAATGCGTGTCCGACTTGACTTAACACCATCAGTCATCTCGTACCGTAATTCTACCAAAGCGTGTCCGACCAGACTAAATACTTCTTCAATTCATCAAATCATCTCGTACTGCAAGTCTACAATAGCGTGTCCGACTTGACTTAACACCATCAGTTATCTCGTACCGTAATTCTACCAAAGCGTGTCCGACCAGACTATATACAATCTTCAATCCATCAAGTCGTCATGTACCGTAGTCCCACCAAGGAAGTGAATCTTGACTGATCAATATTCGCCTGAAGAAATTGAGAAGCACGTCACAGCAATCGTCAAAATGACCATCAAGATAATATCGAACCGTCAACAAATAGCTAATTCGAACTCAAAGCCGATAAACTAGGGCAACAATATGAACAAATAAAAGACAACCTTGAAAACAAGACAAACACAGAACACTTGAAAAAATACAAGAATTGGACCAGGTGTTCTTAAAGGGTAAGTACCCTTTGCTTCATCAGCGACACCCGCAATAATAAAATCTACGTCAAATCCAGATAAAAGCACGTTCTCATAGCGGGAAACAGGATAGTGACTATAAAACAACAATGTACACTTACCAACACTCTAAACTTGACGTGTTAATTAGATATTACATGAACTGTAACAATAAGGCCCCTGGTATGTATTTATAGTTTGACTACTGGCGGCACTAGAGCTACGATCTACTGGCAAGTTTGAAAGTTCGGAAGATGCAACATGCGCTAGAATTGCAACTTCAAACTCTCATAACTCTACTTGTTTGTAAAAGCTTGTCATACGTATACAGGCACCGTCAGATTAAGCATTTTATAATTCATTAAAAGTTTGCTGCAAACCGTTAGATTTAATTATAAACGTAGCATTTTGCATACGCATGCGATATTAAATTATGTGTATATGCGCTGGAAAGCTGTCTATAGTGAAAGCTTAGTCCGGTTAAGTGTATATTTTTGGGTAAAGGCTATTTGAACGATAACGTGTTTAGGTACGAATAGCTTCTGAAAGAATTCGATAGTATTCCGTATTTGCGCATTGCAGAGTTATCTTCTCTTGTGAGCAGGTATTGATTGTTACGTCATTGGTTTGTGTGAGAAAATTACGTCGTTTTCTCAAAAATTGATGACGTTACTCTCACAAACAAATGACGTAACAATCAATACCTGCTCTCAAGGGCAGATAACTCTGCAATGCGCAAAGACGGAATATAATACGCGTGCGTATTTCTGTCGGTCTCTTTTAGAAGGGTAGCTTTGGAGGCATTAAAGAACATGTTAACATAAATCATTGCTGGCGTTATCAGGTACGCCATAGTCGTCAAATGGTTCAGAGGCTCAAACAAATATGCTTTAATCAGAATCAAGGTATATACGAGTACACGAGCATACATACATTTAATATTTACATTTGCATGGCATTGTCACTATATAGCCTCTTTGAAAGCTGTGTCGTTGATGGGACTTTAATTACCATGCCGCACGAGACATAATTACCATGCCGCACGAGACACAATTCTTAGCGTATTAATTACAACACTGACCGGAACTACAATATCCAATGTAAATAAACATGACGGCTGCTGAAATATCGCTGGGCATTGTGAGATTTGATAATGTCATTGTAAATTTATGTGCAAAATAAAAAATAAAATAAAAAACACTTTTATTACAACGAAAACAAGACCAAGGTCTGCAATATCGTACAAAATGCACATCGGTTGAAATCACCAATGCCGGCAATGGAAACAATTTTAACGCTCATGCAATTTATCAGAAATATCGTCTGTTACACTGCACTGATCAACAGGGGTTCGTTATAAATGTCTGAAATACACATATTCTATAGACCTACTGACACATATGTTACAGACCTACTGATNGTGCGAAATTTGTTCCGGGGGAAAATCGAAACAATTTCAAATCTAACTTTCAGCTCAGATTTCTATTGAAAAACTGGAATCATCCTATAGACATATCATACGCAATTGTATTGATACTAAATTGTGGAATAAATTTGAAGTGTTTGTTAAAATGTCAAAGTACTACTTTGTTTGCCAATCAGCACGCGACAATACGCTATTCAAACTATTGAACGAAATTGTGTGGACTGTCGATAAGGCGGGCATTTTTAATTTTAATTATAAATTATAAGTTAAAAAAGAACATAAGAGGTAGAGAAAACGTAAATATAAGTATTGAACTGTTTTTGTATGGTATTTATGATCTATTTGAATGACACAGCTTTGCAAGCAAACAACATAATGCGCGCTAACAGTTCAATGCTTAATTACCCCTTTGAGAAAAATCTAGGAATCTGATTGGTTAAAAACTACAGTGTACCAAACCGCATTCGTAAATCTCAGAGGGTATACGAAAATCTCAGGGGGTATACGGTCATGTCACGTGATTCTCAGCAGTAATACGGTGGAATCACGTGATTTTACAAGGGTTATACGGGTCACGTGTCTTTGTATCTTGCGACCGGGCATCGGGAGACAACTCGCATTCGTCGTCTGCTTCGCTGTTTACAAAATGGCAAAACGTTTCGCTTCGCATACTGATGAGGAAGTAATCGTCAAAAGGACTAACTTTGTGCCACATAACACACAAAAGTCGAACAGACGATCGGCAAACATGCTGAGGACGTATTTAAAAGAAAAGAATCAGGAAGAACAGTTCGAGGAATTTGATAAAACGAAACTAAATGAGGTACTGTGCCTGTTATTTTTCTTTCCTTTTATTATAAAAGACTCAAATGGGTAATAAATTCGTTACACGGAATTTTGGCAGGGTATACGGGATGGGATGACCCTACAGGATTTCGTATTTCCTTCGGCCTAAAGGCCTCAGGAAATACGAAACCCTTTAGGGTCATACCATCCCGTATACCCTGCCAAAAATCCGTGTAACTAAAAATATACATACATACATACATACATACATATATATATGCATCTTGGGCATGGACAGCACCGCGAGAGAAAGTGATTTAACTTTAAATAAACTGGAGATCATTTTTCATTCGCTTCATTAACTCGACTTAATATTTAATGAAAATACCAGTAATACAGGATACGTAGAATCACATAAGAAGATAGCTGATTAAAGCTATAAATAATTCCAGTTTGAACAGCTGGGGGTTTAGGGAAATTCTAAAACAAGTCTTCTAATATAGTTCTGAAGATTTTGGGAGCACCGTGCCAAGGGCGTGTACGTCAAGACAACTACACATTTTCCCTTCAAACGCACCGGCTCCAATACACGTGTAGGTATTACAACAGAAAAATGAAAATTTCGATATGGAAACAGGCAAAGGGCTTTGAACATTTTTGGTCGATATCACAAATCCGTCTAACCTTTCTTCGGTCCTAGTAAAATGTCATCAAACTAGGACGAGACAGATGAGGGAGTATATAGATGGTATAAATCTAGGACACGACAGATGAAGGAGTATATAGATGGTATATATCTTGGAAAAGACAGATGAGGGAGTATATAGATGGTATAAATCTAGGACACGACAGATGAAGGAGTATATAGATGGTATATATCTTGGAAAAGACAGATGAGGGAGTATATAGATGGTACAAATCTAGGACACGACAGATGAGGGAGTATATAGATGGTATATATCTAGGACAAGACAGATGAGGGAGGATATAGATGGTATAAATCTAGGACACGACAGATGAAGGAGTATATAGATGGTATATATCTAGGATGAGACAGATGAGGGAGTATATAGATGGTATAAATCTAGGACAAGACAGATGAGGGAGTATATAGATGGTATATATCTAGGATGAGACAGATGAGGGAGTATATAGATGGTATAAATCTAGGACACGACAGATGAGGGAGTATATAGATGGTATAAATCTAGGACAAGACAGATGACAATAGAGAAATGCATCATAGAGATGCATCTGTACTGTAACAGAAAAGTGACATGCACGGCCTGACCGGGATTCGAACCCAGGACCCTCCGAACTCTAGACGGACGTTCTACCAATTGAGCAACCTATAGTCGACGGTGAATCTACATTTGTATGTTTTCAGCCGGTCGGTCTGAGTACATAAGGGTAACGCCCTATTGACTTGCTAAGGTCATTTAAGGACGTGCCTCAATGTCTGTTGTGTAAGCATGCATGTGTGTGTGTTGGGGACAGTGTATGTTGGTAAATTTCCCTCGTTGAGTGCGTTAGCGCAGATCTGATGCCGACTTTTGAGTGCTACCTGACTAAAATAACAAGCAGAAGGTACCCAGCACAGTATTCTACCCGGTCACTTTATACTGACAACGGGTAAACCAGTTATTGCGGTGCCCCTAAATGCTGAACGTCAAGCAGGGAACCATGGCACAACTACCATTTTAAGGACTTTGATATGTCCCGGCCTGTGGACATAACCCACTGCTTTCCTCACTTGGGCGAACGTTTAACACCAAAGCATTGCCTTGCTCACCGGAGGTGTATGTACAAAATTCGAAAATATTTTAGGTAAAACTGAACAAATAGTGTTGCAGTAAGTTAATAAATGAGTTTTCACAACAATAAAATATTTCTTATATTTCTATATCGGGGCACATGTGTTTGAGAGCATTTTTGCCTACATTTAGATTCGGTATTGTGCAGTGTTGTGGTTTTGGTTCAGTACAGTCTCAATTTGTTTCTTACTTGGCCGCTAAACAACATTTTGATCGTTATAATTTCGTATTTCCTCTAATACGACCTATTTAACGTTTTTCATAAACGATAAATATATAAATCAAATACCTGTGAATGAATCAAATCGGATAACGTGGGAAGGAAACTCCTAAAAATACCTCAATGTTTTCGCATGAAATATGTTCAAATAATATCTTCAAGCAACGAACATGAATTTCTTTGAGAGCCCAGCTACACCAAAGCCTGCTCCAGGGGTTCAATAACGGGGCGGGATTATTATAACAGACAACACACGAAATATACACATTCTCACATGTACAGTGACGTAATAAGGATAGTATAGCTATTTCCTTCAAAGACAACAGATATAAAAAAATATTTTTTATTATAAATAGTGAGTTTAAATTTTGTAAAATATAGATTTCTGACGAACAATTCTTATTTAAATAGTTAAGGATTTTCTCTCAGACATTCACGCTGGTGCAAAAGGTTCGCGTGCGGCAAATATGAACGATGAATATTTCATTGATAATGAATTGGGCGTGACGAACATGCTCTATTTCATTTCCCTATTCGTAAAATAACGATGAAGTTCTCAACCATAAAGAAACGGCAACAAATGCTGAACAATCATTTTACGGAACAAACATTGATTGCTATTAAGATATGTTGAGATGATCCTCTTTAAATGCCCAACTGAGAATTAATTGTCAGGATATTGGTTGAGATATCATCTATGGTATACTAAACTATGGCAGCACCAGACCGGGGTCACAAAATGGTTTACTATGTAACGGCTGAAGGAAATCTATTCTGCTTTCATCATTATTTTTCATGTTAATGGATTGTTGTTAATTTTGCTACATGTACAAAGCCGAAGCTATCAAGATGAGAGGACTTGTGTAAGCTTATGAACTGAAGACACGAGCTGTATTAATGGGCCGATAATGACTTCTTCCTCACAAGAGGATGTAAGCACGCAAGGAAAACAGGTCAATCACAGGTCCAACTTATTATACATACTGTCAAGAGTGGGGGAAAACACATGCTCATCAATGCACGATAACAGTGTATATCGATGTAATTTTCCGAACTAGAGTTAATATGCCTTCAGGTTCACAGGAATCAGATATGTGAATTAATTCTTAGAACGAAATAAACGATAAAGTAGGTTTACTGTGTTTAGGAGGTGATGGTATAGCAAGAACCGAACATGACCACATGTTAAGCTAATCAGCTGCCTTCTCTCTATAGATTTTCATCCAATCAGATCGCACGGCAAATAATCACTGTTCAGCCAGTAAGTGTCTTTTATTCTGTCTCTCTCTGTATATCAGCCTGTCGGGGATCACACAACTCATACTTCTATATCCGTATTCAGCCAATCAGAATGCTTCTGTCTCTAACTCTAAATATGTTAAGCAAATCAGAAAGCCCGACGCATACTCATGTAGGTATAACGAGAGTAACCAGACGTGTGATAGATACTGCTGACACCAGGGTATAACCAGTGTTAAAACCCCTTTCGTCGGTCGTTATACTTATAAGAACACAGATGCGGATTGTTGACAAGTAGAAACAAACCTTTATGTACAGTCAAGGCCAGCTTCAAACGAGGTTTTATCACCCACCGTTTAAACCGTGTCTAATTATAGCATCAATCTACCAGGTGAGCTGAAAAAACATGGCTGGTTTGAGCAAACATTGTACTGATTGGTCGGCTGATAAGTACTTTTACACTGTAGATGTGTGGTTTATATATTTATTTATCTATCTATCTATCAGTTTATTTTTATTTTTAAATGGTATGACAGGTTATTTGGCCTCTTCTAACACATTTCATCGTTCAATGTGATTTTTAATTATCTTTACAATGAAATATTATTTCATCAATTCTATACTATTTAGGAGAGTAAGAAGACCATGCGTTAAGACGATGCCTCCAGGTCTTGTGTAGGCTGTGTTTACCAATCAGACGCTACCAGACCTTCTCAGCATGCATCTCCCCGGCAATACACGCGTTTCTTGTATGAACTATCTCCCTCTGATAAACTCCAAAGAACAAGGCCAGTATAAACGATAACCCCAATTCACTTTACACGCCAACGGCCATACATTGACCAGATAAGATTTAGACATTTTACAGTAAAGATACAATCTAGGAAGTGGGAATATGACTTAAATTGTGTTGGTTATCGACATGAAATCTGCCTCGTCTGCTGAGATGTACATGTTCGCATTGATACTGCAACGCCGTATGTACTCCGGTAGAATACTGCAGAATTATTAAATACAGGTAAAATACATTAATATATCGATACACATGTATATACATGTACTGTATTTTCAAATAAAAAATAACTTTTGTCAAGGTGAACATGTTATATCAACATGAGAAAGAAAGAGGTATGGCGGAAAACTACCCGTATTTCCCTAAGTCGGCATTTATGAAAACGGGGAAAAAAAATTAAAAAGAAAAACATTTCGTGTAGCAAAAATGCATACAAAAGATACAAAACCAATTGAATATGAATTTTTAAACTGCTGAGAAATTAGGTATTGCTAATATGATACTGCAAATATAACCATATACACTATATCTATGAAAGTGATGGGGTTTCCCGGACTTAAAAAAGTACTTTCAACACTTTCCCATCCGAGGACCAACTTTTGAATAAACTTTTTGTGACCGTGATGTAATATGCAAAAACAAATCGTATTACGGAAAAGTGGTCCTCCTGTGGGAAAGTGCTCAAAATAATGAAAAACAGGGGTGATCAAGTTTCTCTAAACTGCGACCGGTGTTTCTCGGGTTAAATAAGTTTGTAATTGCCAATATCTATATGTTCTATGTAGCCGAATATATAACGCAGTTTACTTGCGACTAGAAAATAGACGGTACAGGTTCGAATCCTCCTTCAGGTTTTTTTTTTTTAAATATTTAGGTATGTGATGATTTTCCTTAATAAGGCAATGGTGTTTTTTTTAAATCGATGAAAGATTTTGTTAACATTTTAATAACATACCTATTGATTTATCAGTTTTGTTAGTAATAATTTCTTTAATATTTATATTAGTGCGACATACTTCTATCGAAGCATGTCAACAAATCCCTGTACACGTGTACAGTACAGCTTCGCTGTGTAGATAAGACACCATTTTTGAAGAAATTTATGAATTGTTTTACCCTCCAACTGGCAAAAGTAATTATATCAAGTGCTTAAACACCAACAAATAATTCCGAAATACCAAATATGTGGTCTGTTTACAAAAATATATTCTTAGACACGGGATTCCGATATTGCTACCTGTATAAAAATACCTGAGGACGTGTCATAACAGTGCACGGTTGGATGCGCGCACTAGCGTAACATAGCTTTGGGGAAATAGGTATAGCACCCCGCAATATCTCTTTAACTCTTCAGTTAACCATGATCACCGAAATAAAAGTGAAGACATGTGTGTGCACGTGCTGCCATAGTGACTTTACTGTTGAAGAGAATAGTAATATGTTATTTTTAAATGACGAAACCAACTCGACCTTTAGCATTTAAACACTGTAAGCATACTCTGATGGATCAATACAGGTAAGAGACGATTACAGGTATACAGTCACATGAAAGGTCGCAGATGGTGCCGTGTCGTCAATCTCATTACGTCACCCGTACGGACGTATTCTCGACATATCCTCACCATCATCTATAGCCTACCAATAGTTACAGCATATAATACAAACTGGGACGATTACCCAGGGACTAACGCCGGCCAACAAACCGGCTTGTCTTCTTTTTGTTTTCGTTCTGATACATATATATATATATATATAAACATATAAATATATTTACACATGTTGTTTTACCCCGGGAACAGGAGTCTCTAATGTTCACGCACCTAGTGCCAAACCTTTTGTTGAATGTACTCGTGGCAATAAAATCAATTTTAACAAACCCACACGACCCCCATGCCACGATAGCTGCCGCCCACAATAAAACAAGCTCCAATTGAAATGAAACGTCTGAAGGGGACATTCTTAGTGTATTAACGCAGTCATAATTTAATGATACTTAGAATGGTATTAATTAAACATGAAAGTAGATGCGGATTCATCGGTAGCCCAGGTATGATAATAACACCAAGAGCCATACCTATTTATAATAACACCAATAGCCATACCTATTTATAATCACACCAAGAGCCATTCCTATTTATAATAGCACCAATAGCCATACCTATTTATAATCACACCAAGAGCCATACCTATTTATAATAGCACCAATAGCCATACCTATTTATAATCACACCAAGAGCCATACCTATTTATAACAACACCAACAGCCATACCTATTTATAATAAAACCAACAGCCATACCTATTTATAATAACCCCAATAGCCATACCCATTTATAATAACACCAATAGCCATACCCATTTATAATAACACCAATAGCCATACCCATTTATAATAACACCAAGAGCCATACCTATTTATAAGAACGCCAAGAGCCATACCTATTTATAAGAACGCCAAGAGCCATACCTATTTATAATAGCACCAATAGCCATACCTATTTATAATAACCCCAAGAGCCATCCCTATGTATTAGAACACCAAGAGCCATACCTATTTATAAGAACGCCAAGAGCCATACCTATTTATAACAACACCAACAGCCATACCTATTTGTAATAACACCAACAGCCATACCTATTTATAATAAAACCAACAGCCATACCTATTTATAATAAAACCAACAGCCATACCTATTTATAATAAAACCAACAGCCATACCTATTTATAATAACACCAGCAGCCATACCTATTTATAATAACACTAAGAGCCGTACCCATTTATAATAACACCAACAGCCACACCTATTTATAATAACACCAAGAGCCGTACCCATTTATAACAACACCAAGAGCCATGCCTATTTATAATAACACCAAGAGCCATACCTATTTATAATAACACCGACAGCCATACCTATTTATAATAACACCAACAGCCATACCTATTTAAAATGGGTTACTGTTACGCAAACGGCTCTTGTGTGATAGGTCAAGACGTTATTTTTTTTATAGTAAATAGTAAATAAAGGGCCATAACTCTCTTAATAATCCACAAAAACATCGCGATGGTTACATGTGCACATGTTTAATTTATAGGCAATATGTTTTGGAATATCCACTGAAATCGACTCTGTTCTTTGGAGGAGAAATATGTACAAGACAGACAGACAGCCGGACGAACTGGACACAAAATCTATTTCCAACGTACCCCGTTTTACAATAATGCTAGTTACTTAGATGTGTGACGTCATATCCGGGTGGACAAGGTGACGACTACATTGAATATGAACAATAAGAGAAACAGTATCTTTCATTGAAAGAAAGATACAGAATGACGTAAACATAAACTCTAGCTTCAAATTGGAAGATTTGCTTGTACACTAAATTAGCGTTGGAGTGCGAATATATTTATAAACCCTTACAACAAGCTCACCATAAACCGCGCCATAAACATGACCATTGACAGGCCCTGGAGAGTTCAAATCGAATCATTGGGCACGAGCGCACGTGGATAGAATACGGTACATAGGACAGTACGCGCATAAATATACATATACAGTGACCAGAGGTACGGTGAATGCCATGGCAACAAGGGGTAATGTCGCATTAGGGACAGATGGAATTATTGTTAATTAAATCTAAAAGCACCTCTCCGTAAACAGTTGGCCATGAATCAGCAAGATTGTGGGAAAGGTATTGACGGCAAGAGATTGAACTTTGGGCAGGTTTACACGGCGTGTCACTGTGTGTATACACTTGAAACTCCTCGAGCAAGTTTTCATCGAGCGTACACTGTAAGCATCTCGGTCAGGTTTACACGGCGTGTACTGTACACTCGAAACATCTCGTACAGGTTTATACGGCGTGTACTGTACACTCCAAATACCTTGGTCAGGTTTACACCGAGTGCACCGTACACTCCAAATACCTTGGTCAGGTTTACACCGAGTGCACTGTACACTCGAAACACATCAGCCAGGTTTACACCGAGTGTACTGTACACTCGAAACACATCAGCCAGGTTTACACGGAGTGCACTGTACACTCGAAACACATCAGCCAGGTTTACACCGAGTGCATTGTACACTCGAAACACATCAGCCAGGTTTACACCGAGTGCATTGTACACTCGAAACACATCAGCCAGGTTTACACCGAGTGCACTGTACACTCGAAACACATCAGCCAGGTTTACACCGAGTGCACTGTACACTCGAAACACATCAGCCAGGTTTACACCGAGTGCACTGTACACTCGAAACACATCAGCCAGGTTTACACCGAGTGCACTGTACACTCGAAACACATCAGCCAGGTTTACACCGAGTGCACTGTACACTCGAAACACATCAGCCAGGTTTACACCGAGTGCACTGTACACTCGAAACACATCAGCCAGGTTTACACCGAGTGCACTGTACACTCGAAACACATCAGCCAGGTTTACACCGAGTGCACTGTACACTCGAAACACATCAGCCAGGTTTACACCGAGTGCACTGTACACTCGAAACACATCAGCCAGGTTTACACCGAGTGCACTGTACACTCGAAACACATCAGCCAGGTTTACACCGAGTGCACTGTACACTCGAAACACATCAGCCAGGTTTACACCGAGTGCACTGTACACTCGAAACACATCAGCCAGGTTTACACCGAGTGCACTGTACACTCGAAACACATCAGCCAGGTTTACACCGAGTGCACTGTACACTCGAAACACATCAGCCAGGTTTACACCGAGTGCACTGTACACTCGAAACACATCAGCCAGGTTTACACCGAGTGCACTGTACACTCGAAACACATCAGCCAGGTTTACACCGAGTGCACTGTACACTCGAAACACATCAGCCAGGTTTACACCGAGTGCACTGTACACTCGAAACACATCAGCCAGGTTTACACCGAGTGCACTGTACACTCGAAACACATCAGCCAGGTTTACACCGAGTGCACTGTACACTCGAAACACATCAGCCAGGTTTACACCGAGTGCACTGTACACTCGAAACACATCAGCCAGGTTTACACCGAGTGCACTGTACACTCGAAACACATCAGCCAGGTTTACACCGAGTGCACTGTACACTCGAAACACATCAGCCAGGTTTACACCGAGTGCACTGTACACTCGAAACACATCAGCCAGGTTTACACCGAGTGCACTGTACACTCGAAACACATCAGCCAGGTTTACACCGAGTGCACTGTACACTCGAAACACATCAGCCAGGTTTACACCGAGTGCACTGTACACTCGAAACACATCAGCCAGGTTTACACCGAGTGCACTGTACACTCGAAACACATCAGCCAGGTTTACACCGAGTGCACTGTACACTCGAAACACATCAGCCAGGTTTACACCGAGTGCACTGTACACTCGAAACACATCAGCCAGGTTTACACCGAGTGCACTGTACACTCGAAACACATCAGCCAGGTTTACACCGAGTGCACTGTACACTCGAAACACATCAGCCAGGTTTACACCGAGTGCACTGTACACTCGAAACACATCAGCCAGGTTTACACCGAGTGCACTGTACACTCGAAACACATCAGCCAGGTTTACACCGAGTGCACTGTACACTCGAAACACATCAGCCAGGTTTACACCGAGTGCACTGTACACTCGAAACACATCAGCCAGGTTTACACCGAGTGCACTGTACACTCGAAACACATCAGCCAGGTTTACACCGAGTGCACTGTACACTCGAAACACATCAGCCAGGTTTACACCGAGTGCACTGTACACTCGAAACACATCAGCCAGGTTTACACCGAGTGCACTGTACACTCGAAACACATCAGCCAGGTTTACACCGAGTGCACTGTACACTCGAAACACATCAGCCAGGTTTACACCGAGTGCACTGTACACTCGAAACACATCAGCCAGGTTTACACCGAGTGCACTGTACACTCGAAACACATCAGCCAGGTTTACACCGAGTGCACTGTACACTCGAAACACATCAGCCAGGTTTACACCGAGTGCACTGTACACTCGAAACACATCAGCCAGGTTTACACCGAGTGCACTGTACACTCGAAACACATCAGCCAGGTTTACACCGAGTGCACTGTACACTCGAAACACATCAGCCAGGTTTACACCGAGTGCACTGTACACTCGAAACACATCAGCCAGGTTTACACCGAGTGCACTGTACACTCGAAACACATCAGCCAGGTTTACACCGAGTGCACTGTACACTCGAAACACATCAGCCAGGTTTACACCGAGTGCACTGTACACTCGAAACACATCAGCCAGGTTTACACCGAGTGCACTGTACACTCGAAACACATCAGCCAGGTTTACACCGAGTGCACTGTACACTCGAAACACATCAGCCAGGTTTACACCGAGTGCACTGTACACTCGAAACACATCAGCCAGGTTTACACCGAGTGCACTGTACACTCGAAACACATCAGCCAGGTTTACACCGAGTGCACTGTACACTCGAAACACATCAGCCAGGTTTACACCGAGTGCACTGTACACTCGAAACACATCAGCCAGGTTTACACCGAGTGCACTGTACACTCGAAACACATCAGCCAGGTTTACACCGAGTGCACTGTACACTCGAAACACATCAGCCAGGTTTACACCGAGTGCACTGTACACTCGAAACACATCAGCCAGGTTTACACCGAGTGCACTGTACACTCGAAACACATCAGCCAGGTTTACACCGAGTGCACTGTACACTCGAAACACATCAGCCAGGTTTACACCGAGTGCACTGTACACTCGAAACACATCAGCCAGGTTTACACCGAGTGCACTGTACACTCGAAACACATCAGCCAGGTTTACACCGAGTGCACTGTACACTCGAAACACATCAGCCAGGTTTACACCGAGTGCACTGTACACTCGAAACACATCAGCCAGGTTTACACCGAGTGCACTGTACACTCGAAACACATCAGCCAGGTTTACACCGAGTGCACTGTACACTCGAAACACATCAGCCAGGTTTACACCGAGTGCACTGTACACTCGAAACACATCAGCCAGGTTTACACCGAGTGCACTGTACACTCGAAACACATCAGCCAGGTTTACACCGAGTGCACTGTACACTCGAAACACATCAGCCAGGTTTACACCGAGTGCACTGTACACTCGAAACACATCAGCCAGGTTTACACCGAGTGCACTGTACACTCGAAACACATCAGCCAGGTTTACACCGAGTGCACTGTACACTCGAAACACATCAGCCAGGTTTACACCGAGTGCACTGTACACTCGAAACACATCAGCCAGGTTTACACCGAGTGCACTGTACACTCGAAACACATCAGCCAGGTTTACACCGAGTGCACTGTACACTCGAAACACATCAGCCAGGTTTACACCGAGTGCACTGTACACTCGAAACACATCAGCCAGGTTTACACCGAGTGTACTGTACACTCGAAACACATCAGCCAGGTTTACACCGAGTGCACTAAATACTCCAAACACCTCGGTCAGGTTTATACGGAGTGCACTATACACATAAAATACCTCGATATGGTTTACACGGAATGTGTACACTCGGATCACTTCGGTTAGGATTACTCTCGAAATACTTCGGTCAGATTTACACGGCGTACACGCTCGAATCACCTCGGTCTTGTTTTCAAGGTGTGTACACTCGAAACATTTCGGTCAGGTTTACACCGCGTGTACACTCGAAACACCCCTGGCATGTTAATACGGCGTGTACAGTACTTCTTGGCTTGCTTAAATAAGAATCCTTAGACTTGTACCGTCAATATATGAAGTAAAAACTCTTGTATATCTTACATTGTGTGTATTTTCATACGTTCCCCTAACCCTAGAATGTAGAATCCTGCTGTTTGTGTTAATATTCACGTTTGTCCATGCGGTATAAGTTACGTTGGTAAATTACCTATAACGGGTTGATTAGATTTCTTGTTAAGTTTTATAAATTAGATTTAAAGCACTCATTTCGCTGTAACTCCTAATGACGTACGCTGAAACATAGACCAGTAATGTTTGAGGCCTGAACACATTATGTAGGTGTACACTCAGTAAAACCAGGCTAACTACTGTTTGTTCTTTTATCAATAAACTAGCTCGTCCCATTTAGAAGGGTATTACCTAGGTCTGGTGAAACAGCAAACAAGAACAGAAGAACAAATATCTATTGTTTTTAGAAACTTTTGTTTTAACGTCGCAGTGCGTGGGGAACATTCTGAAAGTATTCTGAAATGAAGTTTTTCCCCCTATTCGAATATATCAACGTATACGTACATGTTGATAAAGGGCTGAAAGAATCTTCTTGGTTCATTATACATATATATATGTCTACCTAGCGTTAGTTATCATTTCGTTAAAAACGACGTCAAGCGTCTTATTGACCTGAATACAGTAACGTCATAAATCAATGTAAGCAATTTGATTTATTTTTTTATTACTGGTATATAGAGTGATCCTATTTTCCATACTGTAAACATAGACAATGGAAATGTGGAGCAAATATAAATATGAATATGATCCGAAACCATATGTTTTAATGAGAGAACATGAAATCAACACTCCAGGATGTAAATTTAATACATGATCGGTTATCAATTAAACATGAATATAACAATAAGGAGGAGAGACGCGTCACTACGTATCTGGTATAAATACACTGTATTTAACGATCTGATCAGCAGCGATGTGAAGCCTATTTAAACCTGATAACGTACAAACTACGGACTCCAGGATAACAAGTCACATGTGCGTGAATCCTAATTTAGTTTTCAGCGGAAATCGGGATCGAGTAAATCTCTTATTTATTGTAAATAATAATCGAACGTGCGTGTTTATACGAGACAGTTTACTTTTCACATTCTCACGCAGACGAAAGCTGGAAAACGACGGCAGAAACGATAACAATTCATAAATAAAGTTCATTATAATCTAGATAAAACGAATCTTCATAAAGAGGGAGGAAAGTATACCATCACTATGATATAGTTTATATAATGTAGAATACGTTTTGACTTCATTTTTCCAAGTTGCGTCATTAAAACTACAATGCATTTTTCTTACATTCCTGATAGTGAACATCGTTAATGATTTTAATGCCTTACCGACGTGTCGATATCAACATTTGAACCACGTCACAATGAGAAAATATGCCAAACGTATTTGCTAAACAAACTTTGACTACCATACCGGCGAGCTACAAGCCTAATATCATGACTCTAGTCCTCATTATTCTGTAGAAGAAGTCGTTTGATTTTTTTTTAAGCTTTGTTGAAAGTAGGTAGTGTCATTTATTTTAACAGCAATGGTATTTGGAAATCTGTTGAACTTCCACGGTCATTATGTCAAAAAATATTTCCACGGGAGATGAGTGGAATACACAGTGAAATATTTCTCAAAACAATATTCTTTAGTATTTGATTATGAAAGGGGACGGGTCCACACAAGATTTCTTTAACGGGAAATGCTTATTGTTTATGCTTACGAGCTGCCATAAAATTTCTTCGAAAGTGGTGATGTTGTTTATAGTTAAATCCTGGTTTGACGCATGTCCATGTATCCCTACTAACAGCCACAGTCGCAATGCGCCCTCGTCCAAACAAGACGTTGTCGTTTAGACGCATTCCTGACGTGCGAGATCAAAGCGTTATGAAGAACAAGACTACTGTGTATCATAGAAATCAAAACAAACAAGCAGTGGTGAGCAATATTACAGTGGGGTAGAAACACAGTGCCAGTAATAATGGCCTTCCCGCTATATCTTATCTGCACTCAGCACACGCCTTGTTTAATTAAGCAGCGTCGTTCGCTAGGGGAGGTAACTCTACACTTTATGATCGCTCCACCAACTCTCTCTCTCTTGGTGGTGGTTTGGGGAGGATGTTGAGACGGGGAGGGGCATAGATATGGTAAACTCATTACAGCTGTATAACACTAGTGATAATATCAAACCTATGTAACTGATTACCAGACAATTCCGTCCTCTTCTGATTTTCGTTCTATTCACTCCAGATTTCTGAACCCAATGAATGATGGATAAAACAAAAACTTCAGCAAGTTGCAAAGTTGGCAGCGTTTTCTATACTGAAGATACTTACTCCGTTTTTATTCAAGATTTCTTTCACCGAATTCAAGACCTGCATCTCTCAACACATTTCTTTTTTTTCAAGCTTATCGTGATCACAAAGTTTTCAATTTCAAATTCTATGTAAACTAGAACCCTGATACGTTTTATTCATATATATAACAGAGACATATCGATGACGACATTCTGTTTGTGAAGTTGAGGTATGTGTATCCCCCTAGCTTCTATATCACTTTACTTTGTAGGTTCAAGCCAATGTGACTGAATGATTCCATTTTTACAGATGAGACTTAGTCCACTTAAAGATCGGCTGCAAACTGTTAAGGGAAACCGAAATAATATACAACACAGCGCTAACACACAAGGACAAAATATACCACAGCGTCAACACACAACGACAAAATATACCACAGCGTCAACACACAAGGACAGGACAAAACATATCACAGCGTCAACACATAAGGACAACACATACCACAGCGTCAACACACAACGACAAAACATACCACAGCGTCAACACATAACGACAAAATATACCACAGCGTCAACACACAACGACAGGACAAAACATATCACAGCGTCAACACATAAGGACAACACATACCACAGCGTCAACACACAACGACTAAACATACCACAGCGTCAACACACAAGGACATGACAAAACATACCACAGCGTCAACACACAACGACAAAACATACCACAGCGTCAACACACAAGGACATGACAAAACATACCACAGCGTCAACACACAAGGACAGAACAAAACTTACCACAGCGTCAACACACAAGGACAACACATACCACAGTGTCAACACACAACGACAAAATATACCACAGCGTCAACACACAACGACAAAATATAACACAGCGTCAACACACAACGACAAAATATAACACAGCGTCAACACACAACGACAAATCATACCACAGCGCCAACACACAACGACAAAATATACTACAGCGTCAACACACCACGACAAAATATACCACAGCGTTAACACACAACAACAAAATATACCACAGCGTCAACACACAACGACAAAATATACCACAGCGTCAACACCCCACGACAAAATATACCACAGCGTCAACACACAACGACAAAACATACCACAGCGTCAACACATAACGACAAAATATACCACAGCGTCAACACACAACGACAAAATATACCACAGCGTCAACACAAAACGACAAAACATACCACATCGTCAACACACAACGACAAAATGAATGTGAACATCAGCAGTCGAAGAAACGCCGAAACCAAACAAAATAACAGGACCTCGGGAGAGACTAAAACAAAACACAATAACAGGAACTCGGGAGACACAAAAACAAAACAAAAGGCAACATCAGCAAACGAAAGGGCACCAATTCACACAGAAAGGCAACATCAGCAATCGAGGAGACACCAAAACAAAACAAAAGGCAACATCAGCAAACGAAGGGACATCAATTCATAAAGTAAGGCAACACTAGCAAGCAAAGAAACGACCAAAGACAAGAAAGATTGAGTACCGAAAAAGACATTTAAGTAATGAACCTTTGTTGGGGAAAAAAAGTTTCAATGTTTCCTTTAGTGTAAGTTTGATGATCCCTGTTCGTTCAGCCAGACGCTCATCCATCTCGTGTGGTGTTGACAACTGTATATTTTATCTATACGAGGTTTAGACAATTTTCCTACAACCACTTCCAGTCAGCAATCCTGATAAAATCTTCAAACTCTCTGAACTTCGACAGACAGCGTTCCCCCGACTCTTACTTTCAGTGCACAACTGTGTGGGAAGTTTAAGCTCTTATTTAACAGAGATAAATGACTATCATGTTGTACTTCACTCAAGTAAATGTAATTTTTACCAAAGAAGCGTCACTCGAACGTTTCTTCTTACCGTACCAAAAGATACAGTATCTTGGTTTTGACGATAGCGGAAAATAATTTGTAAAGCTATAAATAACGAACGTGTTGAAAGCAGCATTACACCAACATGAATGAAACTGCCTATATACCGACAAGCACGAATGTTTCAAGTCGAATTAAAAGATTACTTCTCCTAATTAATTTTACACCAATAACGTTTGCATATCCCATTACTTAAAAATGTTAATTTGACGAGCTATTTTGGTTAGTTACCCGGTAGATTAAACGTTGTTAACAGTGAGCCGGTAACCATGTAAGGTACGAGTGCTGTTGTACACGTATGTCTCTGTACACTTAACATTGTTTACAGTGAGCTGGTAACCATGTAAGGTACGAGTGCTGTTGTACACGTATGTCTGTACACTTAACATTGTTAACAGTGAGCTGGTAACCATGTAAGGTACGAGTGCTGTTGTACACGTATGTCTCTGTACACTTAACATTGTTAACAGTGAGCTGGTAACCATGTAAGGTACGAGTGCTGTTGTACACGTATGTCTCTGTACACTTAACATTGTTAACAGTGAGCTGGTAACCATGTAAGGTACGAGTGCTGTTGTACACGTATGTCTCTGTACACTTAACATTGTTAACAGTGAGCTGGTAACCATGTAAGGTACGAGTGCTGTTGTACACGTATGTCTCTGTACACTTAACATTGTTAACAGTGAGCTGGTAACCATGTAAGGTACGAGTGCTGTTGTACACGTATGTCTCTGTACACTTAACATTGTTAACAGTGAGCTGGTAACCATGTAAGGTACGAGTGCTGTTGTACACGTATGTCTCTGTACACTTAACATTGTTAACAGTGAGCTGGTAACCATGTAAGGTACGAGTGCTGTTGTACACGTATGTCTCTGTACACTTAACATTGTTAACAGTGAGCTGGTAACCATGTAAGGTACGAGTGCTGTTGTACACGTATGTCTCTGTACACTTAACATTGTTAACAGTGAGCTGGTAACCATGTAAGGTACGAGTGCTGTTGTACACGTATGTCTCTGTACACTTAACATTGTTAACAGTGAGCTGGTAACCATGTAAGGTACGAGTGCTGTTGTACACGTATGTCTCTGTACACTTAACATTGTTAACAGTGAGCTGGTAACCATGTAAGGTACGAGTGCTGTTGTACACGTATGTCTCTGTACACTTAACATTGTTAACAGTGAGCTGGTAACCATGTAAGGTACGAGTGCTGTTGTACACGTATGTCTCTGTACACTTAACATTGTTAACAGTGAGCTGGTAACCATGTAAGGTACGAGTGCTGTTGTACACGTATGTCTCTGTACACTTAACATTGTTAACAGTGAGCTGGTAACCATGTAAGGTACGAGTGCTGTTGTACACGTATGTCTCTGTACACTTAACATTGTTAACAGTGAGCTGGTAACCATGTAAGGTACGAGTGCTGTTGTACACGTATGTCTCTGTACACTTAACATTGTTAACAGTGAGCTGGTAACCATGTAAGGTACGAGTGCTGTTGTACACGTATGTCTCTGTACACTTAACATTGTTAACAGTGAGCTGGTAACCATGTAAGGTACGAGTGCTGTTGTACACGTATGTCTCTGTACACTTAACATTGTTAACAGTGAGCTGGTAACCATGTAAGGTACGAGTGCTGTTGTACACGTATGTCTCTGTACACTTAACATTGTTAACAGTGAGCTGGTAACCATGTAAGGGACGAGTGCTGTTGTACACGTATGTTTTTGTACGCTTAATTTTGTTAACAGTGAGCTGGTAGCCATGTAAGGTACGAGTGCCGTTGTACACGTATGTCCCTGTACACTTAACATTGTTAACAGTGAGCTAATAACCATGTTAGGTAAGAGTGCTGTTGTACACGTATGTCCCTGTACACTTAACATTGTTAACAGTGAGCTGGTAACCATGTAAGGTACGAGTGCTGTTGTACACGTATGTCTCTGTACACTTAACATTGTTAACAGTGAGCTGGTAACCATGTAAGGTACGAGTGCTGTTGTACACGTATGTCTCTGTACACTTAACATTGTTAACAGTGAGCTGGTAACCATGTAAGGTACGAGTGCTGTTGTACACGTATGTCTCTGTACACTTAACATTGTTAACAGTGAGCTGGTAACCATGTAAGGTACGAGTGCTGTTGTACACGTATGTCTCTGTACACTTAACATTGTTAACAGTGAGCTGGTAACCATGTAAGGTACGAGTGCTGTTGTACACGTATGTCTCTGTACACTTAACATTGTTAACAGTGAGCTGGTAACCATGTAAGGTACGAGTGCTGTTGTACACGTATGTCTCTGTACACTTAACATTGTTAACAGTGAGCTGGTAACCATGTAAGGTACGAGTGCTGTTGTACACGTATGTCTCTGTACACTTAACATTGTTAACAGTGAGCTGGTAACCATGTAAGGTACGAGTGCTGTTGTACACGTATGTCTCTGTACACTTAACATTGTTAACAGTGAGCTGGTAACCATGTAAGGTACGAGTGCTGTTGTACACGTATGTCTCTGTACACTTAACATTGTTAACAGTGAGCTGGTAACCATGTAAGGTACGAGTGCTGTTGTACACGTATGTCTCTGTACACTTAACATTGTTAACAGTGAGCCGGTAACCATGTAAGGTACGAGTGCTGTTGTACACGGATGTCTCTGTACACTTAACATTGTTAACATTGAGCCGGTAACCATGTAAGGTACGGGTGATGTTATACATGTATGTCTCTGTACACTTAACATTGTTAACAGTGAGCTAGTAACCAGGTAAGGTACGAGTGCTGTTGTACGCGTATATCTGTACACTTAACATTGTTAACCGTGAGCTAGTAAACATTGTTAACAGTGAGCTTGTAAACATTGTTAACAGTGAGCTTGTAAACATTGTTAACAGTGAGCTTGTAACCATGTAAGGTACGAGTGCCGTTGTACACGTATGTTTCTGTACGCTTAACTTTGTTAACAGTGAGCTGGTCACCATGTAAGGTACGAGTGCTGCAGTACACGTATGTCTCTGTACACCATGTAAGGGACGAGTGCTGTTGTACCCGTATGTTTCTGTACGCTTAACTTTCTTAACAGTGAGCTGGTAACCATGTAAGGTAAGAGTGCTGTTGTACACGTATGTCTGTACACTCAACGTTGTTAACAGTGAGCTGGAAACCATGTAAGGTACGAGTGCCGTTGTACACGTATGTTTCTGTACGCTTAACTTTGTTAACAGTGAGCTGGTCACCATGTAAGGTACGAGTGCTGGTGTACACGTATGTCCCTGTACTATTAACATTGTTAACAGTGAGCTGTAAACCATGTAAGGTACGAGTGATGTTGTACACGTATGTCTCTGTGCACTTAACATTGTTAACAGTGATCTAGTAACCATGTAAGGTACGAGGGCTGCTGTACACGTATGTCCCTGTACACAGTACGTTTCATGTTTTTTTAAAATCAAGGCTTCCTCACATTTTCAATCAATAGTCTAGGCTTGAAGTTCAAAATACAACACAACCACGTTAACATTGAGCCGGTAACCATGCAAGGTACGGGTGATGTTATACATGTATGTCTTGGTAACCATGTAAGGTACGGGCGATGTTATACATGTATGTCTCTATACACTTAACATTGTTAACAGCGAGCTGGTAACCATGTAAGGGACAAGTGCTGTTGTACACGTATGTTGCTGTACGCTTAACTTTGTTAGCAGTGAGCTGGTAACCATGTAAGTTCCGAGTGCTGTTGTACACGTATGTCTGTACACTCAACGTTGTTAACAGTGAGCTGGAAACCATGTAAGGTACGAGTGATGTTGTACACGTATGTCTCTGTGCACTTAACATTGTTAACAGTGCGCCGGTAACCATGTAAGGTACGAGGGCTGCTGTACACGTATGTCCCTGTACTATTAACATTGTTAACAGTGAGCCGGTATCCATGGAAGGTACGAGTGCTGCTGTACACGTATTTCTCTGTACACTTAACGTTGTTAACAGTGAGCTGGAAACCATGTAAGGTACGAGTGCCGTTGTACACGTATGTTTCTGTACGCTTAACTTTGTTAACAGTGAGCTGGTAACAATGTAAGGGACGAGTGCTGTTGCACACGTATGTTTCTGTACGCTTAACTTTCTTAACAGTGAGCTGGTAACCATTTAAGGTACGAGTGCTGCTGTACACGTAGGTCTCTGTTCACTTAACATTGTTAACAGTGCGCCGGTAACCATGTAAGGTACGGGTGCTGTTGTACACGTATGTCCCTGTACACAGTACGTTTCATGTATGTCTCTGTACACTTAACATGTTAACAGTGAGCTAGTAACCATGTAAGGTACTAACCATGTAAGGGACGATTGCTGTTGTACACGTATGTCTGTACACTCAACGTTGTTAACAGTGAGCTGGTAACAATGTAAGGGACGACTGCTGTTGTACACGTATGTCTCTGTGCACTTAACATTGTTAACAGTGAGTTGGTAACCATGTAAGGTAAGAGTGCTGTTGTACACGTATGTCCCTGTACTATTAACATTGTTAACAGTGAGCCGATAACCATGTAAGGAACGGGTGCTGTTGGACACGTATGTCTCTGTACACTTCACATTGTTAACATTGAGCCGGTAACCATGTCAGGTACGGGTGATGTTATACATGTATGTCTTGGTAACCATGTAAGGTACGGGTGATGTAACCATGTAAGGTACGAGTGCTGCTGTACACGTATGTCCCTGTACACAGTACGTTTCATGTTTTTTTAAGATCAAGGCTTCCTCACATTTTCGATCAATAGTCTAGGTTTGAAGTTCAAAATACAACACAAACACGTTACATTTTTTACGATTCGAGAACACCTTGCATCAGCTTCTGTTCAAGTGTTCGCACTGTTCGTGGTGATGTGTTTGTAATTACGAACAGTCTTAATTTTCGGTAATGTGTGAGGTTGGCTACGTTTGAAGCATTTAGAAATAAAATGATGTTTCAGAAGTGTTTCGTTCTAGACAATTGAGTGTGCTGAGTGTGTATTGGAAACTTGCGCCAGTTCACTGTAAGTTGAATGCCTGCTATGTCTGTCTTTTCAGCAGTAATATACTAAATAACCACGTGGTCTGTCTAACTCTAAAACACATCGGGTGTTAACTGTATTTTGAGAGGTTGATTGGGAATGAGCAGCTCTGTATATCATTACGCTATAGAAAGAAGTCCGTAAATTCATTGAACTTGTGTCTTTCCAATTCAAATGTTGACGTTAAAAGAAGCGATATAATTTTTATTTAACATTCCTCCGGATTAGACTTTTTTCAAGCATGAATAGTTCAGGCTTTTTATTTGGACTAAAAGTAAATAAAAATCTCTGAAAGTTTGAAAACTTTCTACTCGTGTCGCTTGTTTTGACCAAAAACGACCCGAAAAAATACAAACGGCAGAAAAGTGACGATTAGGAATGTATCGTGTATATTTCCTAACACACAGATACATTTCGGAATCATGACTAATGTGGGATGTGGATTATGTTTATCTTTTGGAATATACATATACATGTTTCAGAAAGAGAAACATGTGTTTTTCTAGATATAGATTTCATATATCTGAACGTTGTGAGAAAAAATATCTGGAGTCTTCATAGAATTTGAAAATTAACCTTGGAGAGTTAGATAAACTCATAACTAACCATCCCTCGCTGGGGAATCTCTATACATCACTTATTTAAGTATATTAGTAATCATTGAAAGACATAAAATCGCAAGCTTTCTGTCCCTGAGGACTTTAACAGAGAAACGGGGATAAATATTTGCGCAAATATGTACACAGACAATTAATTGTGATAAGGTACGAGGATAACTGGCGTCTGTAAACAAGGTATAACGCACGCTGGTTCTATTCACAAGAAATTCGATTGCGATGGGGGAGTACAAATCGAATAGACCTATACACACTCGAACCTGTTAGCTCAATGTACAGTTATTAAATTTACCAGAAGTTGGCCAGTTAAGGTGTTTTTTTCAGGAATGTTGTCAAACAATATAATTGTTAGTAATAAGCTTTTTTAACTTCGGTTTGTACCAATAGTCAATCTAACTGCACAGTAAATACCAAGAATGGTGAATGTTTTCGTTCTTATATTGAAAGTGTCAAGATGTATATGCAATTATGACAGAAGCGTTGGAGCATAGTCAGATTGACCTAATTTACCACGTAGATTTTTTAACATATTTCAAAATTGGAAATAAATCTGAAAGTATCGAAATCTAAAACGATACTATCAAAATACAACTGTGTAAGTAATGGCATGCTTGATCGATGCTGTATGAAACTATAGCCCTGTATATGTGTAACAAGATGACGTCTCGTTGAGCCGCTGACAAGTCTTAGTGAGCCTGTCTCTGACATCCTGTAGCTGTACCAGTAGCCGGACCACAACCGACTGTGTTAGCAAACTGATCAATATCCTTGGATAAATCAACTAAAACCATGTGTTTACCTGTACCTCAATTAGGGCCACGTGTTTACCTGTAGTTCCCTAGAGACCACGTGTTGACAGGTACGGAGTATTGATTGACATGTCATCGTGAAGCCTGCCAGTATAACAATGGCCACTTATAAGCTAATATCTATTTTTCACGACGTTTGATTTTTAACTAGGTAGAGAATCCAGAGACGGATCGTTCGGGTGGAGTGGGGGTTGGCGATCTGCTACTGCGCCTCAGAAGAACGACAGTAGGTCTGTTCTTTTGACAGAATATATATATACATGCCTCATAAGCAGTACCAAACAGGGTTTAAATTAGTCAATATACCAAGTTCACATTTAGGTGTCTCTAAGGATTAGAAAGGGAGGGGTTGTTATCAACAGATGGGGTAATATATATACACCCACCCCATAACAAGGACACATTCGGATATTAATAATGTATTTAATGACTACAGGGCCGCTTTCGTTTATCGCGATCAAAACATGCAGTTGAACAGGTAGGACCAAAGATATAATGTCGGGCCTAATAAGCCGATGTTTTAGACCAGCCTTAACAAAGCCTTGCAAGGCCTGCAAATACCCAAATATGTAACATTCAAAACAGACGAATTGGTTGTTCCGCATAAATGAACAGGCACCAGGATACAGGGTTTACGGACTATCGTGGTACATGGTTAACTGACTATAAGATACAAGGTTTACGGACTATCGTGGTACAGGGTTAGCGGTCTATTAGGGTACGGGTTTACAGACCATAGGATACAGGGTTAGCGGTCTATTAGGGTACAGGTTTACAGACTATAGGATACAGGGTTAGCGGTCTATTAGGGTATATGTTTACAGACTGTAGGATACAGGGTTAGCGGTCTATTAGGGTACAGGTTTACAGACTTTAGGATACAGGGTTAGCCGCCTATTAAGGTACAGGTTTACAGCCTATAGGATACAGGGTTCGCGGTCTATTAAGGTACAGGTTTATGGACTATCGTGGTACAGGGTTAGCGGTCTATTAGGGTATATGTTTACAGACTGTAGGATACATGGTTAGCGGTCTATTAGGGTAGAGGTTTACGGACTATAGGATACAGGGTTAGCGGTCTATTAGGGTACAGGTTTACGGACTATCGTTGTACAGGGTTAGCGGTCTATTAAGGTACAGGTTTACGGACTATAGGATACAGGGTTAGCGGCCTATTAAGGTACAGGTTTACAGACTATAGGATACAGGGTTAGCGGTCTATTAAGGTACAGGTTTACGGACTATCGTGGTACAGGGTTTGCGGTCTATTATTATTCTCTTTATTGCCTCCAAAGATTACAAAGTAATGTGGAACATATATACATAGTATTTGGTACATATATACACGAATACATAATATGCATTACATAAATATACACTTTATATATAGGGATGTGTATATAAGGTGTAAAGGATACAGGGTTAGCGGTATGGTATGGTACATCTGTACGGACTTTCTAATAAGCAGGGTTCCATTGGTAATAGAAATAGATTAACGATGGATGTAAAGGAGGAACCGTTTTGGCTGCTGTATAGAGATGAATGTTTGGACTGTTCTGATCGATATTTGTTAGCATGCTGAGGTAATACGGAGCCTAGGGTGTTCACTGACGGAGGCCGGGCTAATCGTTTACTATACCTGTGTGTGGTCGGGGCTGCTGCCACATATAGACACTATCGTGTTCATCTCTTTTATCATCGACCATCTCATCTGATTTCGATCTTTTCTTAAAACCATTTGTCTTCTCTCTTACAACAAGGCCATGTGCATGCATACAGAGCGCCTGTGTAAGGTGCATACTACATGTCTATCGTGGGTAGTGAAAAACATCCTTTATAGACTAATATATAGCCCCACGTACGTTGCATGGAGCATTTATCTGTGTGCTTGCAAGACATTTTGCTGTGCTAATCACCTAGAAAGGTTGTCTGTCGATCACCAACTGTATTGCAACAGAGGAGAAATCCAGTAAATGTGTGTGAATCAACGTGATCAGCTACATTGCTAACAGCTTGGTTTGGTTTAATTTTGTTTAACGTCCTATTAACGGCTAAGGTCATTTCAGGACGTGCCTCCATGTGTGTAGTGTATGCGTGCTTGCGTGTGTGTTTGCAGGAGACATGGTATGTATTGCTCACAGCCGACATTGGAAAGTTTTGTAAGACCCTGATCTGATAGATGATCACTTATAGAAATCTCGGGATGTCATCATCTGTTATTGATAGCATTTATACAATTTGCTCAGCGTTTAGTTATAACAACCACATTGTAACCTAGATAGTCATGTCACTTAGTGAGTAACACTGTTCTATATGTTTGTATTGACGCTTTCGAATTTTTCGTTAAACTTGTTGAGGAGAAGGCTATAATAACGCTGGTAAAGTTCGTGTTAGTGTGTGTCTGAGAGAGGGGGGTCCGGACCGGGGGAGTTAGTGTGTGTCTGAGAGAGGGGGTCCGGGCCGAGGGAGATAGTGTGTGTCTGAGAGAGGGGGGTCCGGACCGCGGGAGGGTTCCGGGGGAGTGTGTGTCTGAGAGAGGGGGTCCGGACCGGGGGAGTTAATGTGTGTGAGAGAGAGGGGGTACGGACCGGAGGAGTTAGTGTGTGTCTGAGAGAGGGGGGCCGGA